>NW_015624203.1:431196-465979 GCF_001515625.1 Sinocyclocheilus rhinocerous | reverse complement strand
TATATATGTATGTGTGTGTGGTTGTACATACACATATGTAGTTGTTTTTTTGGTGTTTGGCTTAGTGTTATGTTAGACTCATTATTATACTCTTATACCTTTTGTTCTTTAATATTTTTAATTGTTTTTAGCTTTATCGTTTGTTTTTCATTTAAATGTTAGGTTTTGAAATTTTGTTGTATGCATTTGTCATTTTTATTGAATTTATTTATTTTTAAAATGTGTATAAGTAGTATTTATAAAGTTTTAGCTTTTAGTTTTGGATCTGTTTTCAGTTGTTTTAATACTACAATTGATTGCTTCTGTTGTCCTCATTTGTAAGTCGCTTTGGATAAAAGCGTCTGCTAAATTACTAAATAAATAAATAAAAATAAACTCACTCCTGTAGGGTCTCCACTCCCATTTCCTTGTACTGCAGCTCCTGTCTCATCTGTGCCAGTTCCTGTTTGAGTCTGGTGAGCTGTGGACACAAGAGCCACTCAGTCAATACACATCAAAACACACAGTGGGATTCCCTTCAGAGCCACCACTGCAAAAAAAAAAAAAAAGATTAAGTCATCAGCAGAGACATGTATAATCGTTCCCGACCCGCCCAACATACACAGAAACTTAAAACGACCTTGAACACACACATACACACAGCCCTCCCAAAACCGCAACGAAGGAATGTAGGGTCATTCAATATACAGCGAAAACCATCAGATATGAAGGTAACAGGCCACAGTAAACCAAACATGACATAATATAGAGTTTATTTGCTACAAAATGTTGTTTTTTTACACTTTTTGATCAGTTATGATAAAAGTCTTTTAACAAATTGTTCTTAAATTATGTTATTATATATAATTTTCTCAGGCTAAACTTGAATTTTGTCATTTGTTTCATAAAACACAAAAGAAAAAGTGTGTAAAAAAATCTTCACACAGTTCTTTTCCAAACAATGACAGTTAATTGTTTGTCAAACTCCAAAAAGTCCAAAAACAGACCGCAAAATTAGTCCATGTGACTGGTGCACCATTTTTTCCTACGTACACCACCATTCAAAAGTTTTTTGATCATTTGTTTTTAAAGAAATTAATACTTTTATTCAGCAAAGAGGCATTGATCAAACAGTTAACCAACAATCAAGACATTTGTTACAAATGATTTCTATTTCAAATAAATGTTGCTCTTTGAACTTTCTTATGGCGTTTAAATAGTGTCAAATCTCGCGCATATAAAACAAGACGCGAACACATGATATGAGCACACAGAACAGTATCCGCGCGAGGAAAACCATCCTCGCGAGGGAGCATTTCTGCACCGAGAGCGCACAGAACAGTATCCGCGTGCAAAAATGCGCTCTCGCGAGAACGGTGCTGAGTAGCGCTCGCTCAACCATCTCTATGCCCTCTCAACTGCTCAACCCCTGCTCGCTCGTCAAGTTGACTTTTGAGACTTTGGAGGCGGGGATCAAATGTCAGATGTCTCCGCTCCTGTGATTGGTCATTTTCAACACATTACCGCTTGTTAAGTCGTGAGCTTAGAAATAGTTTTTTTATTTTTTTTTATTCAATAATTAGTCATGTATAAATAACATGGCAACACCAATACCTATTTGCATTAGAATATAAAAACAGGTATGAAACATGAAACATAAGGAATAGTCTAGTCCAGGGGTGCCCAAACTTGGTCCTGGAGGGCCGGTGTCCTGCAGAGTTTAGCTCCAACTTGCCTCAACACACCTGCTGGTAAGTTTCTAGTATGTATGGCGTTTAAATAGTGTCAAATCTCGCGCATATAAAACAAGACGCGCGCACATGATATGAGCGCACAGAACAGTATCCGCGCGAGGAAAATCATCCTCGCGAGGGAGCATTTCTGCACCGCGAGCGCACAGAACAGTATCCGCGTGCAAAAATGTGCTCTCGCGAGAACGGCGCTGAGTAGCGCTCGCTCAACCATCTCTATGCCCTCTCAACTGCTCAACCCCTGCTCGCTCGTCAAGTTGACTTTTGAGACTTTGGAGGCGGGGATCAAATGTCAGATGTCTCCGCTCCTGTGATTGGTCATTTTCAACACATTACCGCTTGTTAAGTCGTGAGCTTAGAAATAGTTTTTTTATTTTTTTTTATTCAATAATTAGTCATGTATAAATTAGCTGGTTCTGGTGTGTTTAATTGGGGTTGGAGCTAAACTCTGCAGGACACCGGCCCTCCAGGACCGAGTTTGGGCACCCCTGGTCTAGTCATTTCAATATTTGAGAATCAATTTACAATACAAATCCGTTTTTGACCATTATTTATTCATATCACACATTTAAGCCGACCTTTCAAAAACAGGGTAAGAGCTGACCAAGGAGTGGAGAATGTGGACATCGCCAGGTTTATGTTTACTGTCCGTGGCAATGATCGGGGAAGCTTCATCGGGGATGTGCTGTAATACTACCGAAAAAAATAATGATCCCAAAACTTATTATTATTATGTTTTTGAAAGATCGGCTTAAATGTGTGATATGAATAAATAATGGTCAAAAACAGATTTGTATTGTAAATTGATGCTCAATTATTGAAATGACTAGACTATTCTTTATGTTTCATACCTGTTTTTATATTCTAATGCAAATAAGGTATTGGTGTTGCCTTGTTGTTTATACATGACTAATTATTGAATTAAAAAAAAAAAAAATATATTCCTAAGGTCACGACTTAACAAGCGGTAATGTGTTGAAAATGACCAATCACAAGAGCGGAGACATCTGACATTTGATCCCCGCCTCCAAAGTCTCAAAAGTCAACTTGACGAGCGAGCAGGGGTTGAGCAGTTGAGAGGGCATAGAGATGGTTGAGCGAGCGCTACTCAGCGCCGTTCTCGCGAGAGCGCATTTTTGCACGCGGATACTGTTCTGTGCGCTCGCGGTGCAGAAATGCTCCCTCGCGAGGATGGTTTTCCTCGCGTGGATACTGTTCTGTGCGCTCATATCATGTGCGCGCGTCTTGTTTTTATATGCGCGAGATTTGACACTATTTAAACGCCATTCTTTCTATTCATTGAAGAATCCTGAAAAAATATTAAGCAGCACAACTGTTTTCAACATTGAGAATAATAAGAAATGTTTCTTGAGCACCAAATCAGCATATCAGAATGACTTCTGAAGGATCATGTGACATTGAGGACTGGAAAATTCAGCTTTGCCATTGCAGGAATAATAAAATGATCAAATATATTAAAATAGAAAACAATTAGATTTAAATTGTAATCTTTCACAATATTATTGTTTGTACTGTATTTATGATCAAATAAATGCAAACTTGGTGAGCATAACAGAGTTCTTTCAATAACTTCTTGCTGATCCCCAACTTTTGAACAGTAGTGTATTTCTTCTAAAACCATACGACAGCTTTGAGTTTGGAACAGAATGAAATGCGAGAATCAAACCTGAAGCAGTGCCATGATGAAAATTAATTAGCTGTGTAAATATTCTTCTTGATTTCTCCTACTGTAGGAGCTGGTTTGGAACGACAAGACAAAAACGTTTGAATTCTTATATCTGGGTGATTTATTCGTTTAATACGACAGATTTAGAGGTAGTATTTATCATCCTCAGGCCAGCTTTCTGACACAATGACTCTTCCTGTAGTACTGCACTAATTCATAGAGGCCTAACAAACTCTGCCCTAGAGAAACACTGCAGTGAACCCAAACCTAGGCCTCTTCTTCCTAAAGGTACCCACCACCTCCCCTCAACACACATATATAAACACACAATCAACACAGCACATGAGGGGCCCCTGCCTCCCCACTTGAGCCTGACGTACATGAGGCATTGTTCTCTGAGGATAATGACCTACCCGCTCACGCCTACAGGCGATTTCCGCTTTGATTTGGTCAGGGTCATATTTTGCATTTGAAGAGGAACCAGAGTGAGCTATGAGAGAGAAAAATTAGTCAAAAAGTCACAATCACATCTTGCTCATGTGGTGCCACTGACTGTAACTTGGTATTATGCATATAATGTAAAAGTAATTTAATCCAAACCAATCAGAACTATTCGAATCTCAAGCTAAGAAATCAGTACATCTGCCAAAGAGTACCATGGTTACACCATGTTTTATTATTAGATATGTATTAGTTTTCTTTGAAGTACCCATGTAAATACTATGACACGTGTCTTTGAGTACCATATAGTAAAGCTACATGAAAATCAAATCTGTTACAAACACACCATTGTTTTGCCCCAGTACTTTTTTGATAAAGCTGGATATGTGTGAAAAAAAAGAAAAAGAAAAGAAAAGAAAAAAGATGGCTTTGGAAAGTGAGAAAAACGGAGAAAGAGAGAAGTAGTGATTTCTGCTTTGGTTAGGATCATATTTTGAATTTAAAGAGGATTATTCATAACTAAAAATACAGAAGAAATGTAATTAATATACAATTGATGAACATGTTTTTAATTTCTGAATTAATTTATTTTGAAAAAAAAAAAACAATAATAAAGCCTCATTAAAAGAATATTTTTTTTATTCTGTGAAAGAAAACCTTTTTCAGCAGTTGTGCACAAGCTTTTTCTTAAAATTTTTTTTTACAAAAACTGCTTAATAATCTTAATATTAAATATTTCATATTAATATTAAAGGGATAGTTCACCCAAAAAATGAAAATTCTGTGATCACTTACCTTCATCTAACCAAACAGGTGACGGTAGCCACTGACTTCCATAGTTTTTTTCATACTATGGAAGTCAATGGCTACCGTCAATTGTTTAGTTACCCACGTTCTTCAAAATATCTTCTTTTGTGTTCAGCAGAAAAAAGAAACTCACAGGTTTGGAATGACATGAGGGTGAGTAAACAATGACAGAATTTTCCTTTTTGGGTGAACTATCCCTTTAATATTAATAATATTAATGGCTATACCATTAATAATAATAATAATAATAATAATAATAATACCCTTATTATTTTATAATATCAACTTTTTCTAAACAAATCAAAAATATGTACATTTGACTAAGTGATGGGTATGAATAAATGCGCTCAAATGTTTTAGTGAGAAACAGGAAGTGAGAGCAGAACTGATGAATGGTGGCAGGAAAGGGAGGGGAAGGTGAAGGGAAAAGGAGGGGTGAGCTGGACTAGAGGAGGAAGGGAGGAGGCCATGGAAGTACGAGTGAGGAAAGGAACAGATTGCAGCCAATGAGTGACATTGAAATAAGCCTAGAGTAAGAATGACTTCATTGAAAATCTCACACAATATGACTAATAGACTGGTGCGTTGTTAGACGGCTGAATCAGCAGTGTGTGTAATGTGAGTGTGATTAAAGTGAGATGTGATGCGTGTCTCACAGCTGGTGACTGAACGGTTGTCATCCTGAGTGAGCTGGTTGAAGAGTTGCATCTCTTGCTGTGCCAGCTCGAGTCTTTGCTGTTTGATCTGATACATCTCTTTCTTAGCATTGAGAGCCTCCTGTGCCACCACCAGGTACTCTTTTAACATGCGCTCCTGCTCCTGACGCCATTGTGTGCGAGGGTTCTCTATCTGGGTTGTCTCTGGGTGAGAGAAACATAACCACAGTATTAAAGCCATAACCCATGACAGCACTCCAAAAATAAGTATTCGATAACCATAAAAATGTCACCAAAGATGCACATATATCAACCATTAATGATATCAACATTAATGGTATATTAGAACAGACAGACAGAATGATAGACAAACAGGCTGACAGACACAACAATAAACATCCATATGATGAACAGAATGATGGACAGATAAAACAATAGACACATAGAACAACAGACAGAATGGCAGACTGAAAGAGAACAACAGACAGACAGAATGACAGACAGATAGATGGACGGACACACACACACACACACACACAACAATAGACATACAGACAGACAAACAGAATGATAGACAGAGCAATAGAATGAACGATAGACTGAAAGACAGAGAAGACAGAACAACATACAAAAAAGTGGTAACATTAGTTTAGGGACCAATTCTCACTATTAACTAGTTGCTTATTAGCATGCATACTACTAGGATAGTGGCTATTTATTAGTAATTATAAAGCACATATTAATGCTTTATTCTGAATTTGCATGACCATATTTTAGATCCCTTAATCCTACCCCATACCTAAATTTAACAACTCCCGTACTAACTATTAATGAGCAGCAAAGTAGGAGTTAAATGAGGCAAAAGTCATAGTTAATAGTGAGAACTGGTCCTACAAACTAAAGTGTGATCATGCAACTACCACGGTTTCTGGACATTGTACCATGTTTTATTATTGCTTCATAGTAGTGTCTCAAATAATGCACTCGCTATAATGTGTGTGTGTGTGTGTGTGTGTAAAACTCAGGCTATTCACCATTTAATTATCCAAGTTCTGAAAGCGAATTGTGCGTTTGAATGTAATTTGGAGGACTTTCTCAGCAAATATTGTTTTAGGTGATTATTTGCCAACTGTTTAATTAAACAGCATATCGTGTAATTAATTCAACTCACTGACAGCTCTAGTTTGACAGAACTGACCAGATGGGCCAGACGTGTAAAATATGACATTTAAAAACAAAACTAAAAAGCGCAACTTACTATTGATGTGGTCGATGTAGTAGACGCCCACCTGCTGGTCATACACCACCTCCCAGCCCAGAGGAAGCTCATCCCCCACACAGTCGGCAAAGGTCAGGGGCTTGGTAATCCTACAGGAATACAGAGAGAACGAATGTCAGAGTTGAAAACACCTCAAATATGTGCAGTACATGAATATTTTGGAGAACTTGTCCTTAACAGGCCAGTGACAAAAAACAACATAATAAACTCAACACAACAGAGTTGAGGCGTTATAATAACTAAGCTGCTTTTGCTACTTTTTACAACACTGCGCGATATGCCTCATGTATTTCTGGGTTTCTAGAAGCATGTGTGCAAAAAAACTATTTTGTAGAAAGACTCGCATTGGGCCAAACTAAGTTGTGCGGACATTTGAAGAATCTGGAGCATTCCCTGAGATCGCTAATGAATGTGTGTTCAGTCAGTCAACAGCTACTGATCTCCTCACCCCAAGTCAAAAATGTGTGTAATATAGGCACTGCAGGAAGAGACAGCCCATAAACGCATTCCACACAGTAGAAAGCAGGCCTGCCCTACGGCCCACAAACACAAGTAGGACACTGGATACTGCACAAATCACTTTTCACACTTTTAATGAACCACATCAATGGCTACGTTTACATGCAACCAAATAATCCATTTGTAATCGGATTGACGGCTCAATCGGACTGAAAAACCGTCATGTAAACACCTTAATCGATCCGATTGAGCTCCGATCGGATTGAAGGGGGTGGTTTATTCCTTTTCTAATACGATTGAGAGTGCATGTAAACACTCAATCGGATTGAACCCCGAAACTGAAAGAACTGCGCATGTGCAATCACGCAGAAATAGCGTAATGATGACGCACAGAATGAGCGTTCTTCCTTTTGAATAAAGTGTTGTATAAATGCGTGGCCTGTCATTATAAAACTCTCCTTTCACTCGGCAACTGTGAAGTGGAACAGGACAACCTCCCACCAGTCCTTGTTTTGGATTCTCATCCACAGGCAACCCGTTTTGGGCGCGGGGAGGGGCATTTTTACTTTTACATTTTTACATATTACATAAATATCTCATTGAAATAATCTCTGTATCCCTGTGAATTTTCGATGTTGAAAATACTGGTACTGAAAAATTAGGCTGGTTTCAGGTTAACCTCAGCCAGATTGGACACATGTATATAGAATATGTTGTAGTGCTTGATTTGAATTAAATATTAAATTCAGAAAAACACCGAAATAAAAATTAATTAAAAGAATTAAACATTTCATATGGCCCTATCATTGTAAAAAAAAAAATGTTTTATTTTAATAATAAAATAAAATAGTTAACATTGTATGAATTAAATTGTTTAGACATGTTTTTATTAAAATTTATTTAAACAACTGAAACAGAAAACATTGAATTTGAAAAAACTAAAACTGAAATATGGGGGAAAAAAATTTAACTGATTTCATAAGGCCATAATAATGTAATTTCTGTTATACAATTTAACAATTTATTAAAAGTTTAAGTTTCATGATTTCAATCAATTAGACATGCTTTTTGATTACTCAAATTTAATTTAAACACTAAAACAGACTGTGGCGAGTATCCCGGTTCCAGATCATCGTCGCCCTGGAAACGCCGCTCCTACACAAATCACAAACTACCACCACCTGTGCGGGATGACTGGCGCACCTGGAGCTCATTCCCACAGGCCTTAAAGCCAGGAGAGAAGGCGCACACGGGGAGAGGTGGAAGAGGAGCTCCAGGCGGAAACTAATGTCTGTTTTGTTTCTTCTCCTCCTGTGCAGAGACCGGCGACCCTCTGGACGAGTGGCCAGCAGCCCTGCACGAGCACCGAGTGACCCACCCCCCAAGCACCGTGTGATCCTATGCACAGACACTTCACCTGCTCACGTATAGCACCACTTGTGAATAAAGCACTTTCCTGGGGTACTTTTTGCCAGTTCTGTGTCTGTGGTCTGATTCACCCCGCGATATATGGTGGAGAATGCGGGCATGAAAGGTGAATTGAGACATAGATCGCTAACGCCAGGTTGTTTTGTGTGATCACTCTAGGGGTACCGCTCTCTCTCCCGGGAAATGGAAGAGATCATCCGACATCTTACCAAGCTCTCGGCGCGCCAGCAGCAGTTCACGGAGCGCTTGGCAGCTCGACAAGTATATACTGACCGGGTTGTCGAACACTTACAGGCCAGCGTGGCGGGCCGCGTGCCCCTCCCGGAGGTGGACAGCAAAGCCCACCAGCATCTCGTCCGACTGTCCGAGCAGGATGATGTCGAAGCCTACCTCCATACCTTTGAAGTCATCGCGACCCGAGAGGGGTGGGTGAAAGAGGAATGGGCCCGGATCATCGCCCCCTTTCTCACGGGGGAAGCCCAGCGCGCCTATTACTCCCTTCAGGCTCCCCGAAATGAGAGTTACGACGAGCTCAAGGCCGAGATCCTCGCCCGGGTGGGCCTGTCTCCCCTGTGTGCAGCACAGCAGTTTCACCAGTGGGTTTATGATGAGCGGAAGACGGTACGAGCCCAAGCCGCCCAGCTCGCGCGCCTGGCCCATCTCTGGCTGCTCGCGGATTCGCCGTCTGCCAACAAGGTGGCCGAGAGGGTCGTACTGGATCGGCTGTTGCGGGCCCTGCCCCGCCCGTTGAGGCGCCCGGTCAGTATGAGGAGCCCTCTGGACATGGCGGAGCTCGTCGAGGAAGCGTCGGGGACCGGCCACCCGAAGGCCCGTTTTACTCGCGTCAGACAGCGCGAAGGAGGGTGAGTCAAACACTGCTAATGTTCCTGCTGTATATCTCGATGTGTTTCAACAGATCGCGGCTGGAGGGTCCTTTGGCCGGGAACAGCGCAAGGATGACCGCTTGCGTAACTGCTGGGAACGAGTACGTTGTGTGGATGAAGTGGATCGGCTACCTGGCCCACACCCCCTCCCTTACTTCATGACTGACCAGGGCACCCCGTTCATGTCCCGGGTGATGGCCGACCTCTGCCGCCTCCTCCAAGTAAAGCAGCTGAGAACGTCAGTCTACCACCCCCAAACGGACGGGCTCGTTGAAAGGTTCAATCAGACACTCAAGCAAATGCTGCGACAGGTGGTGGCCGAAGATGGACGCGACTGGGACCTTATGATCCCATACGTGCTGTTCGGCATCCGCGAGGTACCCCAGGCCTCCACGGGGTTCACCCCCTTCGAATTGCTGTTCGGGAGACAGCCTCGGGGTCTTCTGGATGTGGCACGTGAAGCCTGGGAGAACCAACCTACCCCAAACCGCAGCCTCGTAGAGCACGTACGGGAGATGAGGGAACGGATCGACAGGGTAATGCCGCTGGTTCGAGAACACCTGATCACCGCCCAGCCTGCCCAGCGACATCTGTATGACCGACCCGCCCAAGCCCGAGAATTCCATCCGGAGGACCGCGTGACGGTGTTGGTCCCCACAGCAGCCTCCAAGTTCTTGGCAACCTGGCAAGGTCCCTACACCATCGTGGAACGGGTGGGACCGGTCCACGTATCGAGTTTGACAGCCGGGCCGTAGGAGAGCCGAGCAAATTTACCATGTCAACCTCCTCAAGAAGTGGATGGGCCGGCCCGAACAGCTTGCCGCCCTTGCCCAATCTCAGGCCCCGGTTGTCGACATGGACCCGCAGCTGTCTGGGACCCAGAAAACGGACCTCGAGGCCCTGGTCGGTCAGTTCAAGGATGTGTTCAGGGAGACCCCGGGGAAAACAACGGTCTTGGAACACGAGGTCTGCACCCCGCCGGGAGTCGTAGTGCGGCAGCGGCCCTACCGGATACCAGAAGCTCGCCGGCCGGCGATAGAGGAAGAGATAAAGAAGATGCTTCAACTAGGGGTCATTGCGCCCTCCCGTAGCCCCTGGGCCACCCCGATTGTCCTGGTACCAAAGCCGGACAACACCCTCCGCTTCTGTAATGACTTCCGAAAGCTCAACGAGGTCTCTGCCTTCGACGGATATCCCATGCCCCGAGTGGACGAGCTCCTCGACCGGCTAGGCAAAGCCCGGTACATTAGCACCTTAGACCTCACCAAAGGCTATTGGCAGGTGCCCTTGACCCAAAGCTCCCAGGAGAAGACAGCCTTCAGCACCCCCAGTGGCCACTGGCAGTACTGGGTTCTTCCCTTCGGTTTGCACGGGGCACCTGCCACGTTCCAACAGCTGATGGATATCCTGCTCCGGCCTCACCAGGCCTATGTGGCTTACCTGGACGATGTCGTAATTCACTCGGAGTGCTGGGAAACCCACCTGGAGCGTCGCCGAGGGTGTTGATGGAGCTTCGGAGGGCTGGCCTCACAGCCAACCCCAGGAAGTGTCACCTAGGCCTTACAGAAGCCAAGCACCTGGGATACAAGATTGGCCGAGGGCTCATCATGCCCCAAGAAAAAAAAGTTGAGGCGGTAAAAAAGTTCCCTCGGCCCAGTAACAAGACACAGGTACGTGCATTTCTGGGGTTGGCGGGCTACTACCGGTGTTTTATCCCCAATTTCTCCTCTATTGCCAGCCCCCTGTCAGACCTCACCAGGAAGGGGCAGCCCGAGGCGATCGTCTGGACTCCGGAGGCGGAGGAAGCTTTCCAAGCGCTGAAGACGGCCCTAACGTCCTCCCCGGTTCTGCATGCACCGGACTTCAGCTGCCCCTTCACGCTATATACCGACGCCTCCGGCCAGGGCTTGGGAGCAGTACTCTCTCAGCTCCGGGATGAAGAGGAGCACCCCGTGGTGTACATCAGTAGGAAGCTCTCCCCCGCGGAGACCAGGTACGCCACGGTCGAGAAGGAGGCCTTGGCCATAAAGTGGGCAGTCCAGGAGCTGAGATACTACCTATGGGGCCGCCGGTTCACCCTGGTCACCGACCACGCTCCGTTACAGTGGATGTCCAAAGCCAAAGACACGAACGCCTACCAACGCCTCCGACAAGGGCTTGGGAGCCGTACTCTCTCAGCTCCGGGATGGAGAGGAGCACCCCGTGGTGTACATCAGTAGGAAGCTCTCCCCCGCGGAGACCAGGTACGCCACGGTCGAGAAGGAGGCCTTGGCCATAAAGTGGGCAGTCCAGGAGCTGAGATACTACCTATGGAGCCGGCGAGTATCCCGGTTCCAGATCAGCGCCGCCCTGGAAACGCCGCTCCTACACAAATCACAAACTACCGCCACCCCAATTTCTCCTCTATTGCCAGCCCCCTGTCAGACCTCACCAGGAAGGGGCAGCCCGAGGCGATCGTCTGGACTCCGGAGGCGGAGGAAGCTTTCCAAGCGCTGAAGACGGCCCTAACGTCCTCCCCAGTTCTGCATGCACCGGACTTCAGCTGCCCCTTCACACTATATACCGACGCCTCTGGCCAGGGCTTGGGAGCAGTACTCTCTCAGCTCCGGAATGGAGAGGAGCACCCCGTGGTGTACATCAGTAGGAAGCTCTCCCCCGCGGAGACCAGGTACGCCACGGTCGAGAAAGAGGCCCTGGCCATAAAGTGGGCGGTCCAGGAGCTAAGATACTACCTGTGGGGCCGCCGGTTCACCCTGGTCACTTTCAATTTTTTTTTTTTTTATTGAACAGTATCAATTTACACACTCAAATGGGGAACAATAAAATGCATATGACAAAATATACACTTTACCAATCACATCTCCATCATACATAAATGTCCATGTGTGTATATATATACTGTATATATATTGTGGCGAGTATCCCGGTTCCAGATCAGCGTCGCCCTGGAAACGCCGCTCCTACACAAATCACAAACTACCGCCACCTGTGCGGGATGACTGGCGCACCTGGAGCTCGTTCCCACAGGCCTTAAAGCCAGGAGAGAAGGCGCACACGGGGAGAGGTGGAAGAGGAGCTCCAGGCGGAAACTAATGTCTGTTTTGTTTCTTCTCCTCCTGTGCAGAGACCGACGACCCTCTTGACGAGTGACCAGCAGCCCTGCACGAGCACCGAGTGACCCACCCCCCGAGCACCGTGTGATCCTATGCACAGACACTTCACCTGCTCACGTATAGCACCACTTGTGAACAAAGCACCCTCCTGGGGTACTTTTTGCCAGTTCTGTGTCTGTGGTCTGATTCACCCCGCGACAAGACTTAAACGGAATATAAATGTAAAAACAATGGAATTTGGAAAAGAATTTGAGAAAAATAAAACAGATTACATAGGGCCCTAAGTACCATAGTACTGAAAGACCACTATGTTCATGTACTATTTACTTAGTACACTGTAAAACCTGGTAAGTTAAGAATACTCAAAACATTTGAGGAAACTTATTGCCTCAAAATATTTGAGTAAACAAACAAAATTTTTTTTAAGTTAGTAGAGCTTAAAATTTGTATGACAAGTGGGGCGGGGCTGAGAGCCATGGGAGCCAAGCCAAGCATCGCTTCCATGATCCCACCTCACTCATCACAATGATAATTATATACAACTTGCTTCCATTAACAGCACATTCATTCAGATCTTTATAGTTAAGTGCTAGTTAGCAACAGCACACTGGCACGTACTAATGTAGTTATCAAAAAGACTCACAATACTTGCATGTAAATAGTGAAACAACATGCAGTATAAATAGTCTTTAAGTTTTGCTGTCCATCCTCAACCTAACCACAGGCTCTACTCTTCACCACAACGGTAACACTACAAAACCAACATAACAGAAACCTATGTAAATCCTAACATAACACAACATTTAAGTACTAACTTATGTTAATCTTGTGTAAAAACACACAAAATAACACTTAATTTCTACATTTATTTTCCTTGTTGTCTGATGCAAAGCATGCTGGGAACTAGAAAACGCAATCATTTTAAGTTCACCTTACTACAACAACATTTTAAATTTACAGAACTTATTTCAATTAAGTCCAATGAACTTTCATTATTATTTGAGTGAAGTTAACTAATTTCATTTAATTAATTTCACTGTTCGGTTTTACAGTGTTGAAGGGTATTAACATTAAACACCATTGCATTGCCTAGTTTAGTGATTCAAAAAACATAGTAGTACCATGGTACTTTTTGGTTGGTTGGATAAAATGATCAGGTCAAATTTAGTTGCGATGAATAATGCCTTTGCCTATCTAAACATTACCTGGAGGATTTTAACTTTCTTTTTGTGCTGTTAAGAGTTTTTGCATCGGTTTTTAATCAAAGAACTTCGCTGCTTTTTCCATCACAGTTTCCCTCATTGGTTGATGGCATGTTGGGAAGAGCTTTAAAGCAGAGGAGGATTCCAGGTTCAAATCCCTGTCACCGTGCCCTTGAGCTAAACACTTAACCCCTGTTTGCCCTGAGGTGCGCAGTAGGACTGTCTGTGTGCTTTGACCCTTCTCTTCGTCTGTGTCAGATAACAGCAGGGTTATGAAAAGAATTCCAGGGAAGCTGTGGAACCTGCAAACAGTTAGTAAAATAAGCCCATAATTCCAAAAATCTTTGTATCCAAATTAATTATTGTCAGACTTCAATTGGATTTTAATCAGAAATGTCTAATGCATGGCTTTTGATTTTCTTTCTGAATGTTCTGACGGTGTTCATTTCCCTAAGGAGCCTCACAGAAATGGCCTCGGTTACTGAAAATCAAGGCACTTAAATCAAGTAAATGTGCTTCACTTTTAAAATATTTTGACAATTTTGAGATATATTAAAGGCTGGCCGTGTGGACTTACAGAAAATCTGCATGCCGTGGAGGCACGTGAAATATGAGAGGAGGGGACCGATGAGGAATGTTGAGATTCCATGACCCCTTGGAATTACCATCATTAACACATTTTTGACACACCACCACAATTAGTGACGTTAACAGCTTTCCTCCATTTTAAAGCAGTTTAGCACATAACTAGTATCCTATGGCTATGCCTTGCAAACTGGACAAAAGTAATCAAACAAACAAACCAACAATACATTTGTATTACACCTCTATGATTTCCTGGAATTCACTGCAAGAAAAAAAGAAAAGAAAAAAGAATGGCAAGTTGACAATGGTCCAACACCAAGGACATGCACTTTACAAGAGTGACATGTTTTAATGTGAAAGAAAGTGTTTAGTACTGAGAGTATTCCGCACTGAGAGGTGGGATTACTTAGCAATGGTCTCAAAATCCCAATGATGTCATCATAGTGATGCAATCCCTGCGATTTCAATGCAATCTTTAGACCAACAAAAGAGGCAGAAATGTCAAGACATGATTTTTATGTTATTTGCAATTTTTTGCACAAACATTCTGGAATGCGCCAAAAAACTGTGTGGGATACGACACAAACGGCCATAGATATCCACATGAATATGCTGTCAGCATGTTAATTAAGGCATAGCTGGTAAAATCAATAAATTGTATATGCGCTGTCAATGTGGGGAGTTCTTGGCCAGAAAAGGTTTAGACGTGGACCAGACCTTGTGCCATTCAGTTTAAGGTCCGGTTATGCTAGACTAGTCTACCGACAGCTTTTGGACCCCTCTACACATGGCATTCATAACACATTCCATTCAGCCACAAATGTTTTTTTTAAATGCTTTTAGAGAATATGTCACATAATGTATATATATGTAAATAAAGAAACAATATATTTAGTCATTGAAATGTTGTTGTTAAAATGAAGTACAACAGAAAGCTTTACTGAAATTCTTTTGACTATTCAAATCCATCCAAAAAAAACAAGAAAAATAATAAACAAAACATTACAGAAGCTGAGGCACATTTGTCAATGTCTTAAAATAACACAGACAAAGGCCTGTTTGATCATAATGCTTCCAACACAAGCCAATACAAACATATAGCTAAGATACAAGAGAAAACAAGCACTGTGGCAATCATATCATCAAATTTCAAAAATATCTTTATTCTCCCATCAAATCTTTACTGTAACAACTATGTCAACCCTGGAACAGAGCCCAGAAAGCAGTGCTGTTATCTCAGTGCTTTGAAAGACGGAGATGAATGGGTTTGTTAGTGGGGTTATAAAGTATTGTTTGAGGGGACTTGAAACTCCGTTCATTTCTGTGCTTGTTAATCTATTAAGAATATCATGATTCTTAAGACTAATTAAGATGAAGTGTGTATTTTTTGCAGCCTTAGCAGCACAAATTAGAACTGCAAAAATTATGTTTGAAGAAAATGTCAGTGGTTTTTGCCAGTGCAAAACAGAATGTTGGGTGTTTTAGGTTGCTAGGGTGCTTCTGTCCCAAGTCAAAAACACTTTCACCCCCAAGTATCTACGTTCTTTTACTCCTGGCATTAATATGCATTTTCATGTGGTCAGATCACGATCAGATAGCATTTGACCACATTAAAAGCTAAGTGTAAATGCATACAAGACATTGTCACTAAAGCCACATTTGGTTTAAATGCATTATCCAATATTAATCTAATTATTTCACAGCATTACACTTGGATTCTCACTTCCATCCACAAAGTAAACCATTTTAAAGTTTTTCTTAACATTTCTTCCCTTCTAACACCTATTACCATCCTTAATATTGAGGGGGTTGTAAATAAAGGAAATGCAATAAATGGCGTAAAGCATTTTGAATTATCCGACAATGCATTAAAACTATGTAAATGAAGATTGTGTTTCAGCTACCCTTTCATGTAATGCGTAAATGTTTAAAATGTTTGAGTCTTGTAGTGTGCACTTGTCCTTAGACGTCAACAAACAAATGGCTTGTTTATAATCGTCTCTTGACATTCAGCTTGGATGGAAAAAGTATTTTTACATCAAACAATATTGCACACATCACAATTTGTAAGGAGTGAGTAACAACAAAAACATGGAAGTTCTATCGGGAGTTTTAACAAAAGCCCCTGTTTTTTACAGCACCAGGGCTTTTGTTAAAACTACAGATGCAACTTCCATATTGTTGCATTCCAATTATTCTTGCACATTTGTCAGTCGGATCGACAAAGGGGAGGTGCCGAATTCAAAATTGCATCATGGGTGTTGTAGTTTTTGGCAAAAGGGAACACCACAGCCCTTTCTCTGTTTTCTCTAGTCAAGTAGCACCAAATTAAAAAAAAAAAGTTTCTACTGCATGGACAGCCAAGTTTCATTAAAAGCCCATCTTGCCAGCAGTGAATTCCCCTTTAAACAAAAAAAGAAAGCAGATAGAAATATATCTAGAGGGGAATTATATTAGTAACCATGAGAAGGCAGATGGACACAATGTGTGCAAGTTCCAATAGACATTCATCTGAGAGCAGCTGAAATACACCCAAGCATTTAGGAAGAGCTGGGAACTCCTCTTCTTTAAAAACAGTATAAACATGCAGAAAACAAGTCAAAGAGACAGCAAAAGAGCCGAGTTACTGAGCTTTTCACCAGGTCATGTGAAAATTCATTGCGTATGAGAAGCAGGATATGTTTTGTTTCTCAAAGTTCTGAATGTGACAGCAGTTGTGGCCAAGGGGTGCATCAAAGAGAAGGCTGGAACTACCGATGCCCTCAGTTCAACATACTCTGTTAAAGGGTTAGTTCACCCAAAAATTAAAATTAGCCCATGAATTACTCACCCTCAAGGCATCCTAGGCAGAGCTCGCAAAATTTCAAAATCGCTGGTAGCCCTTCGGGCAGACATTCTTCAGATTTTGGTAGCCCAAAATGAATTTAAGTAGCCCGAATAAATAAAAAAAAAGACATCGGCTGAACTTCACTGCGGACAAATCAGCATGAGAGATCGACCGATATATCGGTTTACCGATATTTTTCCCGATGGATAAACTGCGCTGTCAGCAGGCATTTCATAATCTAGAAGGACAAAAACATTATTAATAATTCTAATATAACATTCCAGTTGAGAAATGCAATAAAATACGATGTTTTGTTTGTTATATTCCAATATTCCAGAGAATATTATTCAGTGAATTAACATTATCCAGTGTATTATTCTTGACTCTGTAGTAGACCCTGCACGGGCCTCAAATATAGGCCCTAGCCCGGCCCTGGCAAGAGACGCTCAGGCCCTGGAACTTTATAACAGTAAATAAATATCGGTTCTGCATATCGGTTATCGGGCACACAAACATGCAAATAATTGGTATCGGTATCGGTTATAAAATATCAATATCGGTCGATCACTAATCAGCATGATTAAAAACTTCAGTGATTGCTTTTTTTCTTTAAATAACAAGTCAAGAGAGTAGGGGTGCAACGGATCACAAAACCCACGGCTGGGATCATATTGCATTATCATATCAGATTGAGTAACAGATCGGATCATTTTGCAGATGAGCAAAAAAAATATGGTTCTTTATTATTTAAATAACAGAATGCTTCTTTGATACCACAGCAAAAACTAGTAGCATATAGGGATGTAACGATTCACTCAACTCACGATGCGATGCAATTCACGATACTGATTTCACAATACAATTTTCTCACAATTTTTCTTTTTAACAAAATGAGATTTAAGACAGATTATAAATGAAAAGGTATCTAACAAAATCTCTAACAAAATGCTGCACATTTCTTTGTGAAATTGAAGTATGTCAAATAATAAAACTAACTTGAAATTGTTTAACAAATCCCAATTCAAATAATTTTGTATTTTGTATTATGAAAAGGCTAATTTTCATTTTTGGGTGAACTATCCCTTTAAGGGCATTTTCTACAGTACACAATAGACGGCAAGCTCAGCTTGTGATTGTGACACAACAGGCATTGTGATACTGAACTAAATTAAACCATATAAAACGGCATTTACATTTCCATTCAAAAGTTAGGGGTCAGTAAATTTTTTCCCCAAAATAAATACTTTTATTCTTGCTTTTAATAGTTCTATTCCTCAAAGAATCTTGAAAAAATGCATCAGTTTCCTCAAAAATATTAAGCAGCACAACCATGTGTGGTCAATTAAATCTATTTCAGCTTGCATGCTGTCTCTGCATGCATTATTTTCTTTAAAATAAATATGCAAATATGTAAGGAATATTTTCCAATGATAATCATTACATGCATAAGAGTAAGATCTTATTATAAATGGTCGCCTCAATTCCTCTATGAACTGGAACATGTAAAACAGTTTTACACATATAGATAGAGCCTTGTAGGAGTTATATGTTATAAACAAATATTACTTATAATATAAATAAACATTACGTCTTCCAGCTGGTAATTCAGGATAAAACTAAATAATCAAAATCAAAGATTGTAAACAGTTCAGAGCATCAGCTTTAATTGGCTAGTCTTAAAGGCCTCTACACACCAAGACTCACAACCACAGGCAACTCACTTCCCACAATACAACACAGCAGGAAACACCACATACACAAGCATGATGTACATTTCCTAAATCAGAACTACAGCTTTACAGCAGGTCTCCTGCTAGGTTTAACCGAACTCTCCCAAGGACAGAAGAAAAACATGCCCCATGTAGTAGATTCTCACACAAACTGTAACATTGGACATAATGTGAGACATGGACCTCTGACAGGAAATAGGACCACCCCACATTCTCACCAGGAACCCTGGGTCAGTTTCCTCTTTCTGCAGTGCTTTCAAAAACAAAAGAACACCAGATCTCAAAAGCTGAACTCTGAAATCTGCATACACATACATTTTTCATATTGAATGACCTGAACGAATCACTAAAGTCATGAATATACACCATTGGTAACTCCACTGTACATCATCATCTGAACATTTTCGGCACCTATTTTGAGTTCAGATATTTTGTCATGCCCTACACATGCCACATGCCTCAACAACGATATGCAAAATGTTATACACACTGGCAGAGAACATTTACCATAACGCTTCTGCCCTCAGTTTCAATTCGGCACTGAAGTTACATGGACGTTTCTCAAGCGAGTGTTTTGTTTCAGTTCCTGAGAGACCCTCTGTGCTCTGAGAGAGCTAATCTTCCCATACCACGCCTTTTCTTCCAGAGAGGAAAGCAGCTCTGCCAGAAGGAGAGGTCTCGGAGTGTTTAGCGGGCTGAATCCCAAAACCCGTCATCGGCAGAAAGAAAAAGAGTTACGGGGCCATGGGTTATTTTAAGACTTGGGAATTTCTCAAATACACTCTGAGCAATGCAATTTGTCCCAACTTTTTAACCAAACGGAGAATGGATGTCAAGGCCATTTATGTAGCACAAACTAGAGTACTATGAAAATTCAATCCTATTTTAAAAGTCTAGCTAGTTACTAAATCAGTCTACAAGAAGAAATCATTTGGAACTAAACAAGTTTCTGTCATATTCTGAACACTTTTGAAATTAAAATAACTTCACGGGGTACACCTTTTGGGATTGTCTTCTCTTCAGAGAGCAGTTTTACTCCGGAATCCTCCTACAAGGAATGTCATAGAATTTCACTCTGGGTGTAGAGGCCAAAATTAAAAATGAAAAGCAATTTAGCACACAACGCACAAGTGTCAGACATTTGCTAATTCTATAATCATCTACTCTCCACTTCGCCATCTCCCAGGAGATATTTCCATCTGGAACAACGCACTTTTCCCTGGTGGGAAAGGCATGTGTAACTGGAGTCTGGGCCGTAGTTCCAGGCCTCGTCTGGACATCCACCCTGTCGCTTCTTCAGCTTGAGCTGTTCTCGACAACAAAGGGCCGGACCAGCATTCCGCCTGCAAATTAAGATGCTCCCAAACAACAGGCTCTGCATTCCTCGTCAAGAATGTGTTTCTCTAAAAATAATATACCCAAATAAACTCAATTATAGTAGCATGGAGGCAAAGTTTTAATGCCTCTGGAGCACCAAGCACTTCTTTCTCAGTTCTGCAAAATCCAGTGGCAGAACTTTTGTTTTGGCAACCATATGTTTTTAAGAAGCATTTTCATTTGCAAGCTGCCGTTACAGGCGTCACCTTTCATGTGGGCTGATCAGCTCTGTATAACTTTATGAGGACCTTTTATTGGCTTAATTAATTCACAGCCTTCGTTTAGACAACTTGTCGCCATAGCACAGCGTGGCCTCTCTTCTGCGGTTTTACGTTTAATTGTTTAATGGCTTGCTTACCAGCAGAGATATTCTATTGTTAAAAACATGTCACCACTCTACAAACCAAAAGTTTTTAAGAGGAATGGAATAGCTTAGATGCTGCTGAAGTATGTCATGCGCAATCTCAGCACTTGCTTCCATTGGGTATACTATATCATCACCATCACAATCAAGGCAGAAGGCATCTGAATTAGATTTAAAAACAGAACAGAACAAAACAAAAAATAATTCTATAAAATAACATTATTTTCTGCTAAAATAATAATAATAAGTAACATACATAAACATAGATGGTCCATAAATTCCAAGAAGACACTTATGGCTGAGCTAATCCTGAAACCATAAACAGCATAAGCGGTTGTTCTATGTATATGCAGAGATCCACAAGCGTGAATCTAAAAATTGCATTCTCAGTTTAAAAGACTGTATAAAAAAACTATCAAGGAATTTCAGTTATGTTGTTCATTTACGTCCCGACAGCTGAGCGCATCAGACAGCACCGGACAGACGTCTCCTCCTATCATTAAATACAGCATCTTATAGAAATAGGTTGACTATAAGTAGCACTGCTGAAGAGCATCCGTTCTGACACATTTAGATACAGCCTTCCCTCCTGTTATCACTCTCACATCAAGTCAATGATAAACCATTTAAAACTGTGCAATAAGAAATAGATGGGGAAAATTAAATGTTTGAGGAAGAGAAAATATTTCAGTGGGAATCTCACAAAGCCTGCCAAGGACATGCCCTACAGATCATTTTTCTGAACTAACGAACTAAATTAATTAATTAAATGACATTTTCCCCAAATTAAAAAAAAAAGACAATTAGGTGGGAAAATGTTCTGAATAATTCAGAAATATATACATAACAAAAGGAATGTTCCTAAAATTTTCAAAATATAAAAAGGTAATACTTTATGTCCTCGTTACATATTACATGTACTTACTATAGTAATAACATAAAATGATGCATAATTACATGCCCTAAACCAAACTCTAATTCTAACCCTAAACCTATATTAAATACATGTTGTTAATTAATATTACTCAGTAGTCAGTACTTAAATGCAAAATTACACTGTAACAAAGGTAGCGTAAAATAAAGTGTAACCTACAAGAATTGTGAATACTCTCATCATTAACAACAAAGTGCAGATGTGCGTATTATGTAAGAGGGAGATTCATTTCACAGTGTAGACAGCTTCAGTGATTATAACAGAAGTTTTTTGAAAGTGCTTAAACTCATTCCAGACTAAAGTCATGTTCCTTGTTAATTTAAATGTTCTTTGCTCGATTTCTGTATGCTATATTTTTGTATTCACTGCTTGAATGAAAGCGTAACTTATAGGGGTGTAACGATTCACTCGTTTTATCGATGCATCGATTACAAACCCTGACGATGCATATGCATCGATCTTGAAACATGATTTTGAAATCGTGAATCGTCGATTTCGAACAGTAATCGATTTAAAATGCTAAGAATCAAATTAATCGTGATTTCTATAGCGATTCAATGCTTTCAAAATCTATACACATTAAATTACTACATTTTTTTTGCTTTTCTGTAGTTTTTCCAATGGCTCTCGGTCATACCGACGACATTACCTGAGCAGTCGTAGGTTGCACATTTATTGCATGGACGGAGCAAAAATGTAAGTGTCTAAAGCATACGCACAGTTCCATTGAATGAGAAATGTGATTTAACAATGTCGTTGAACTGAATGTACGAAGGAAACTGTTAAAATAACCACAGCATTAACAACAACCTTGAAATAAGAACGCGAGGTTTATCTGATAATCAGATGCATGAAAGTAGCGTTCGTTGCTATAGCAAACAGACATCGGGCGCGTTTTCTTTCAGGATCATCATTCGCCGATGGAGAGGAAAAGTTAAATACTATAGCATTTTATTTTAAGAAAATGAGATGAAGTTTTCGCACTGTAAAAGAAGTGATCTCGCGCTTCCAACTTGTAAAAAGCGTTCACGTCCTCGTAGAACTCGTAATCACAACTTGTGAACTGGGAGTTTTCTGAGAACTATGACTTGTACCACGTGACCGCTGTACCACCTGACCACCGCAGGCTCTGTTTAGGTGTTGATAGTGTTGCCATAGAAAAGCATAATTCCGAGTCCGAGGACGTGAACAGCTCCGAGTAGAATGTCACGTGCTGTCATCTCGAAATTACGGTAATTACGATATGGCGTGAACGCAACATAAGACGTGCCAGGAAATGCCTAATATGGACAAAGGCATCTATCCCTGCAGCTAAGCTGAATAAAAAGCCGAATGAACTGGTGAAACGTTAAGACAATAAACACAATAAATAAATACAATTTATGAATGATGCAGTACTAATTGACATTTATTACAGTACAGAAACTATAAAGCATATTTTCTACCTAATTCTGTGCAGAAAATTGAAATAATTGTTTGTTGTATAGCCTATAAAACAATCATAAAATTGCCATTAGGAAAAATATTAATACATTCATATATAATAATACATTCATAGGCCTACATAAAATTATTGTATTTGACATTTCTGTCACTCCTGAAATGATGGCTACACCCTTGGTGTGACAAAATGTTAGCCTATACATAATACCTTTAAAGCTCTTTTTTAAAATCTTGGCTTACATGCATTTCTACATATGCCATAGCATCTAACAATGGACAAATGTGTTTTTTTTTTCTTTCTCTAACCTATGGTTCTCTAACCATAAAGGCTGCTGTGTAATTTGTCCCCTGACTAAGCATTTAAAGAATTTAGGGGAAGCATTTATATAATCCTGTGAATGCACTTAAAGAATGCAGAATCGAATCATTAATCGAATCATATCGAATTTAGTTGTGAATCGAATCGAATCGTTCTGAATTTGCAAAAATCGTTCTTGAATCGAATCGAAAACCTATGAATCGTGAATCGAATCGATTCACTGTCTACCCAAAGATTCACAGCCCTAGTAACTTACAATGTTTTTACATTGTGATCACATTAAATACAGTGGGTATAGAAAAGAATCACCCTTCTTTAAAATAATCACTTTTTGTTGCTTTGCAGCCTGAAATGAAGATGGTTCATTGAAAAAAACTGAAAAAAAGACAGTTTTTGTTTTATCCAGCTGTATTTACTCAGTGCAAGTTATATCGTACAAGTGAAAGATATAACACCAACATGTCAGAAAAAATTAATAAATAAATAAAAATAAAAAAACAGAATCACCGAGTTGGAAAAAAGATCACCCCCCTCCTGAAAATGACTTGTAAACTCAATCAGGTGTAGCTAATCACCTTCTCAACAGCAGACAAAGCATTTTGACTTTCAGCTGTGGTCATTTTGATTAGCTCAACATGAAAAGAGCTTTCCTGGAGCTAGTGTTGTCACAGTATCAAAATTTCAGTATTCGGTACCAATACCAGTGAAAATCCACGGTTCTCTGTACCAATTATATTAACCATTTGTACATTCTCTAACACGCATATTTTAGATTCACAATTCATTTAAAAGCCTCTGGTGTGTAAAAATAGTAAATATCATCATGTCCTCCTGTTTTTTTAACCCTAATAAAAGTTATAGGAGTATTAAATAGTTAATAAAGAAACTTCATTCTAATGCTCATTATATTAGCGTTAGCTGCGCTTATGCTAACGATTAACTACTCTAATAACAGCGATGTTCATTTCAATCCGACATTCAAATTAAAATATTGAATAATATTCATAACAGAAGCGGTGTTTCCCACAGACTTGCACTGTATTTGTGGCGGCATATATATGCAAAATCATTCTCTGCCAGCAGGAGGCGCTTGTAAAGCGGGAGAGATAGAGGTTTCCCCAGTAACGACTGTAATCAAATAAGCGCTGTGCTCACAAACGCTGCTCAGGCATTACAGGCAAGATGAAATGAAAATGACATCCATAATTTTCTAAAGACAGTCGGTTTCCTTCAGGAATACAGTGATATAAAAACACCCGCACCGGGTTTCGACTTTGACACATGAAGTGCTCATGATTATTCAACGAAGTCAAAGCCTTTTGGAAAATCTATTTGTGACGGTCAGTATTGATATTGTGGCGGGCGCCACAAATAAATAAATGTATGGGAAACACTGAGAAGATCTAAATATTAAAAATCAAAATGAAACTTACCTGCTTGAACTCATTCATTTGATCTGGGTGTCTGCCTTTAAAGTGTTTTGTTAGTTTGATATGTTTCCTCATTTTGAGGTCGCCATGTCTCAGTGCTTTTATGAAGAGAGCGCATCTGCGCACCTTTCGGATAGCGCATCAAGAACCGGGTTTTGGTACTCGGTACCACCGGTACTTAAAAAAACCTGGTACCATAACGTTTTCATTTTTTTAGTACCGACTTGTTACTGAAGTTCCGGGTCTTTTGACAACACTACCTGGAGCATTTCAGTCCTCGGTAGTGCAACTGAAGCAAACAATCAACTGTGGGTGGCAAGGCACTGTCAAAAGATCTCCGGGATAAAGTTGTGGACAGGCACAAGTCAGGAGATGGATACAAAAACATTTCAAAGGCTTTATCAATGCCTAGAAGCACAGTGAAGTATATTATTAAGAAGTGGAAGGTATTTGGTACAACACAGACCCTCCCTGGATCAGGACTTCACTCCAAAACTGGATGAAAGAGCAACTCGGCGGTTGCTCATGTCGCCCATGCCTAAATCCGCCACTGTTATTACCTAGATTAGAGGACAGTTTGTTTTTCATAAATGCAGAAACTGATCAAATTATCAGAAACATCTGATATTGGTTCAATATGACATACACCAAATTAGGATTAGGCTAAGGTCATAAAGCTTGTTGAATCATTTCTCAAAAGGTCCTTGAAGGTGTGCGTGTCTGTGATATGAGTTTGGGGCAAAGTGTGGTGAATTAATTTTTTTCTGGCACTCGATGGATTTCTTCAGACAGCCATGCGTTAAAATTCCTCAGTAAACGGCCCTGACAAGTTTGGTACATCCTGCTAAGATAGCATTCCAGGCATGATCGGCATAACCTGTGTGTGACCAAATGCACCTGGCATGCTTAAAAATCAGAATGAGGCTAAGGTCTGTGTCTAATAGTTTTGGTTTTAAGCTTTTAACAGGAAAATGCTGCGTACACATTAAAATATTGCTGATATCACTGATGTCACACTGATTTCATTCTGTCACACAAGTCTGTTCATTTCTAGACTGTTCTGAAATTAATATTCACCAATCTTCAGGTTGGAACTGAAGTCAAAGAAGTACCCATAATGTGCTAATACTTTTATAGGACTGGTCTGATACAAGCGACAGAGCAAACTGTCCTAAATATATGGCATAAACAACAGGACGTGCAGTGGCGGCCTTGACCGAAAGCTACAACCAACACTGAGCAGTGTGACAACAGGAATCAGATCATACTCCCACTCACAGCTCATCCCATTTAATCAGTCAATGCAATGAAAATAAAACATGGGTGCATCCCTAAATAACATCTATTACAATGAATTATTATATTTAATTGGCTGCAAATAAAAAAAGCTGGAAGGGACAGAGCTAAAGTCTGTTCAAAGGGTTGGTCTGTCTCAGTGTCTTAGATCACATACTTTTAACAAGCCATGGTGTCTGGAGTTTTCCCATTTACTGGAAACAAATCAACATCAAATTAAATATGGAGTCTACCTTATGGTGTCTACCTTTAGATCCATTAACAATAAATTAAAGTAAGAATCCAGTTGGCTGTATATTACCCTAAACAAGACGTTGTCGTCATCCATGGGGTCGTGATGCCCATCCAAAAATGGAGATGGGCGTACAAGGAATTTTTTTAACATGTATCTTGAACACGATCATACACACATGATTATCTTTTACATCTTTTGAGCACATTTTGTAATATCATGTGACACTGAAGACAGGAATTCATGCTGAAAATTCAGCTTTGCCATCACAGGCATAAATAAATTAAAATATATTAAAATAAATAAATATATATTTTAAATGATGATGAGTAAAAGAGACTTTTTTGAAAAACATTACAACGTCTTACCAACCTCAAACTTCTTAAGTAGTGTACGTAAAATATCCAGTTCTCTTACACCTCAAATATAACATAAATGCAATATGTCACTGACTCAGTGCTCAAAAACTGCTGATACTGTCTGTTTGCACTTATTTGTGCAAAGCAGGATTGAGAGCTAGTTTGCATTAGGACTATAAGATTCAAACTGAACCTACCTAAAAACATTTTGTAGGTTGTAGACCAAAAAAGACGTTTGATACTTGTTCCTTTATGCTATTGTAATCTCTCATATAAAATAGAGCCTGTGACAATAAATGGAGCAAACACAATATCTAGACAAACTGTTGTCAATTCAGTAAAGAAACCTTCCAAACAAACACACTCCACATGAAACAAAAGCCATGTTCACCAACCCCCTTTTAACAAAAAACTTGCCCTCCCTTAACCGACATAATGAAAACACCAAGAGAAGCAAAATAGCACTGAGGGGTTTGCGCTCATGTGAATAACCTTTTGGCGCTGGCAACACGGCTTCTACTTTCCAGCATAATTGAATTTGGTGTGCTTTGTGACCAAGTATAAAGGCTTCCCTTTGCCAAGCGGCAGGCCTGGCTGTGGCCATTGCATAACAGAGCCTGTAAAGAATAAAGGGAGAGCCGCTGGGGCCTGGGGATGGAGGGAGGGAAGACATGTGGGAACTGCTGCCTCCATTGGGCAGCTTTGTCTGGGGCCGATCACAGGCAGAGTCCCTCAGGCATTAGTGTAAGCATGCCTGACATTGCACTCATTCCTGAGTCACAAAAGCCTCCCCAAAGAAACTACACTGGAGCAAGTGGACGAAGGAGATTGGATACTTAGGGAGTCACCTTAGGAAACCACGCAGTGGACAGTCCTTACAGCAAATAGGGACAATATGGCAATATTCGCTGTTTACCTGACTATTGTCTAGCTGAGGTGAAGCGCCCTTCCTGCCACAAAGCCCCACTTGTAAACTACAGCACTAAAGACAATACCAGAAATATTATATAAAAAGACCTCTTTTGTGTTATTGAGATTAAACATCATGTTCTCAAAAGAACGTCAGGGATGAATTCTGAAATGTAGACTTCTTTTTTGCACATCCAGCACTGTGAGGTTTGCCGCTCGAATTGCAGTCATATGACATTTTTCAAGACATGACAGAAAAGCATTACCACAGAATATTTTTTCAGCCTTTTTCGATGGAAGTCACGCCCATCAAAGAATGATAAAAACTTTACAGATACATTCTAAATGACAGCTTACCAACAATCATCTCCACATAAAGAGGCAAATTATCTTCAGCATTCTGTTGTGCTTTTAGGACTTCAATTTATAACAAAAAAAAAGAACTAAATGCTAATATGCAGTTAAGAAGTGTGGGGCAGGTGCTGGAAGATGGCCCTGTTCAGGGCTCCAAACTGCGACTAAAACGGTCGCATTTGCGACCAAAAATATTAAATTGCGAGTGAAGTTTTTGCTGAGGTTGCCACTGGTGACTAGGCCTAAGTATTTACATGTTATAATAACTTAAAAATTTGCATGCAATGCTTTTTCCTGATTGTTTTGCGATCACATCGTTTGTTATGTTCGCGTATTAAACTGAGACGATGCGCATCAAAGTTTTAGTGGAAAAAAGCGTTTCAAGCAGTCCTTATCTCTGCAGCGCTGACGCACACCTGATAAACGCAGCTCAGTTGTGCAGCGTGAGAGAGAACAAAATGACAGAGACGTGCGAAGTGAAAGTGCAGAAAAGCAGCGCCTATTTCGTGCACAACTTGAAAAAACTACAACAGGTAAAGCTGTCAGCTGTGTGGATATAGGCAATATCCTTAACAAATCTCGTTTATAATCATTACTGATATGGCTTCTTCTTATCAAGATCTTATGCTGCGTTCCAGGCAGGTTTTTGAGCCCGTAAGTCACGACTTCAAACCACGACTCACGACTTTGTAGCGTTCCAGGCAAGTCACGCCAAACTGCCTGAGCGCAAGGAATTGTGGCCGCTAGATGTAAGCAAACTTCTAGAATAAACAGATTATTTTGTTATACAAGTATGTCATTTGCACTACCCCCTGTATAGGCTCTGTGCACAGCTGCAGTCTTGACAGAAAGGGGCTGCCATTGTTGTTTCGCGGGCTATGTGACGTCAGAGCGCGGAACTGGGAGTACATCGATCTAGTACGAGTTCACGGGTGGGAAGTCACGGGTTTGACTGCCGTTCCAGTGCACTTTCACGGCTGGAAGGTTGGAAAAACACGGGTTACGGGTTGCCTGGAACGTGGCATTAGTCTATGCTGTGTTCTGTTAATGCGTGAACTTCATATTACTTGAAGCACACTTGCCGTCCATTAATCACAAAAAGCTTTGTGCTTTGTTACTTTTTAATAAACAAAGTCAGCTTTAAAATTATTCAAAATTCATAACGAAATTAATACAGTTTTGTTTTTGGCGCTATTTAATGCGGCAGGCGCGATCGCTTTAGCGCCTCAGTTCAAGCGGCAAGTGAACCCATTATATCTTTCTCTTTACTACTATAGTACATAATAAACATGAATTAACATCAAAAGGTAGGCTATTTTATAAGAGATCGCAATTCAAACACCAATGTGATTCTGTTCCTAAATCACAATGATTCGTCTGTTTCATTCCTCAATCTTTGATGTGTGCAATCATTGTTGTGATCACTTAGTTTGTCCATGCAGCGTACGATCACACCAGTGTAATTTGAACATTTAAATTTGCGTTCGCACTGCCGCTGTCCTAAAAAGAGCAGCTGTCATCTGTCATGAATGAAACGGCTTCACAGTCTTTTCAACCACACAGTATCATTATTTCTGTTACAAACATTCAAATCACAGAAGTACTGGGATAAAAGTTTATAGTTCAGATATAAACTTTGATGTGTATGGTAGCGAATAAAATAGAGTAATAGTACATAATGAACATGAATTAACATCAAAAGGTAGGCTATTTTATAAGAGAGCCTACAGTACAACTTACTGAAATGTCTCATGTAAAAGCTCATTCAGTGTTTCAAACTGCGGAAAATGTGTAAAGCTTGTAAACATTGCAACGTAATATAGGTACATTTACCTCAGAATAACCATTCGGTGTCCATAAGCTCATCAGTCAGCTAGAAAAATAACTATAAAGAGGAGCATTTTGCTATATTTATGCGCTATTGCATTTTAATATTTTTACTTAACCTGTTGTCTACATGATTCAACTCCTCCTACAAAAAATAGCATTTTACTAATTAAGAAAAATAGACTGAAAGTGTGTATGACATATACTCTTAAAAATAAAGGTGCTTAAAATGTTCTTCACAGAACCAATTTTGGTTCCACAAAGAACCATTCAGTCAAAGGTTCTTTAAAGAACCATCTCTTTCTCAACTTTTTATAATGTTAAAGGTTCTTTATGAAACCATTTAGACAAAAATGTTCTTCTATGGCATCGTGAAGCACCTTTTTTTAAGAGTGTATGACAACATTTACAGGATGCATTGAGGAGGAGCCCAAACTACACTCAATGGCCAAGTGATGCTCATGGTCCATGATACTGGTACAGATTCTGTGTAATGAACAATGCGTTCCCACTTTAAGTGAACCTTAGTTCCCAGGTCATCTACAAGATGGATTAAAATGCTGATAAAGTCAAGAAAAGATGAGACATAAACACATGACAGTATGATTGAAATGTAAAAATGTAAAAAAAATAATAATAATAATAATAATAAAATAAGTAAGTAAAACACGTTTATTCTGGGGCACCTAAAAAAATAATTTGGCGCCTAAGTTTTTTTTCTTATAGGAGCCAATGGCTCCTTACTCGATATTTTTGTCTGGAGCCCTGCCTGTTTCACAGAGGAGCTCCAGTGGTTTCCCAGGTGATTGAGCAGTGATTTCACACACTGATTCCAATTTTCACTACAAGCCGTCACCGTCCCTGAAAACCCCAAAACTTATGTTCACATGGTGCACAGCTGATGCTCAAACAAGGCGGTGGTGTAAAACATCATGCCCATTAACAACTTCATTTCCTCTCAATATTTCATCTTTTTGAAGAATGCAAAAATCGATGAGCAATTATTTTGTATTAACTCAATTATTATATTAATCACAATTTGATTTTTGAGGTAGGACCATGCAGTACCTCAGATAAACAATGTAAAGCATGTAAAGAACAGGAAATGTCCATAACTGCAAGTAGAATCAAAGCTGAAACTTCAAGAATTATGGACCAAACTTTCAGTTTTCATGGTGAATTCTATTCTGCTCTAATGCTCTATGGCTTTATTTACCCTTAAGAAATGGCTGTACTTCAATAAGAGTCAAGATCTGATTAAAAGTACCCACTCCGTCAGAATATTTTTTTATTTCTATATAAATTAGCTCAATATGATAAACTTGGTGTTAATTTTCCTCAAATTTAACTTTTTTTAGTATCCGGAAATTTGCATCTGCATGTCAACTTGAAATAAATTCTTTACGGTCAAATTTTATACACATATTAAAGCGTCTTTGGTGTTTCCATGTTTTCTACAAAACAAAACCGGAAATCGAGGGGTTATGACGTCATTAGCAGGCGACACAATGACACTATGGACACGCTCCGTTTCATAGCCCTCTACCGCATGGTGTAGCCATATGGCAACACACTCTTTGTGTTCATTTCCTTGCCACTGTCTCTTTAAGAGAACATTCTCGTTTTTTTGTTGGAAAGAGAAGACCTTAGTTTAGCCAATGATGTGCTTTGATTAAGTCACATGACATGCAGTTTTTTTTTCTGTGGCGAGATTTCTGACAGACTGCCGTCTCTTGTCGGTAGTTGCTGAAAGCAAACTAAAACGTCAGTAACAAACAAGGACCAGTCCGTGTCACTTCTACAAAAAAATCTAAAACATCACTGTTATGATGTTATGATGACATATTCACCTCTCAAAAAAGTTTTTATGAAATTAGTTTTTGGTAAATCATTCAAATGTATGTGTTGCCAAGCGGCAACACTGTGCAATAGTGGAATGACATTATTACAATAGTTTAGCTAGCTAGCAAGGTCAACTGCAATCTGTTAAGCTGTAACAATAACAACATTAATACTAGTGAAATAATGTTGATTAGTCGTATGTTAATGGCATTTGTATTATGGATATAATCAAATTGAAATGGCAATTTTACTTTTGATTAAATATGAATACAGGTAACATTACATCAGTGAGCACGGCCATATTCTATGGCAAGGTAAAGAAGAAAAGGGCAGAACTTGCTCTTCCTGCACATGAAAAAACTGCTTTGTGAAGTTTCATACATAAAAAACGTGATCTTTCAAGGATTATGGGGGGATGGAGGGATGAGGGAGGGGGGGCTCATGTTCATAGTCTTCCTCTCAAGAGATTGCATAATGCTAAATTTTCATGAACTTTTTGGTTTTATGTCAGTGTTTTATGATACATTAATTCTTAGAAAAGAAAAAGATTCAAATATTTTTTTCTATAGGTCTACCATAATGCATGCGGTAATTGCTTATTTCTCTGGATTTAAACATTCTTCAAAGCATTTGGCATAATGTAAGTACACAAGTCAGCAAAATATATAACACTGTTCTAGTGGTTTTTGGATATTTTAATAAAAAAATCTTACATATTGTGCCTTTAAATACTAAATATGATCAGCCCTTTCACTTTTTGGTGAAATAAAATAAAGGAATTAAAAAAGAGAAAAAGGTAAATGCATACATACATAGGGGTTTCAAAAAACAAAATGCAAGTAAATGTCTTCAAAACTGACCCCCAGACTAGACTAACCTGTTCTGGGAGAACAACAGTCAGTCTTGACAGAGATGCATTCAATAATAAAGTCCCCAATGGGCAAGACTGTAATTAGTTTGTAATGTAAAATACATTTAAATTAAACATTGTTTTAAAACTACAAATTTTGTTTAAGTACAGACAGGAAAATTTTAAGCAGAAATAGGGTACAATCAGAGGCATTAATAAAATAATAATATAGTGCATTAAAAACTCTGATGCTTAATTCACAAGTTTCATTGTGGATACACTTGTATTATTTTCAACTATTTTGAGTTGACGATAGAACACGATAAGGAAAAGAGAGAGAGGAAAAGGAAGAGAATGTCATGAGACCAACTTTAACTCATGTCGCCCACATGAGCGCCCCAGTTCAACGTGTCGTCCTCACACGTCCACCTCAACATCTGCTGGATAACTCCTTACCGCTCTCCTGACATGAAAATGTAAGATTTCGCAGACTCTAATCAGCTTCACATTACAAAATCATGTCACATGACTTTGTTGAGGGGAGCCTTCAAGCAGTTTTTCTTATCTAGATTCATTCCAAGCTACCCCATTGCTTCTCTTGAAAACGAGAGGAAAAGTGGAAGGAGGGCATCAAAGATGCTTTTGAGTGAAAATGAAATATGCAGAATGTAACACAAGAGCAATGAACACAAAAGCAAAAGACTTTCAATTTGTGTGGGATGTTGCAGCGTCCATGACTAAGACAGCAGTGTAATGTTAAAAGGGGTAGCTCATCCAAAAATAAAAATTCTGTCATCATTTACTCACCCTCCAAACCTGTACTGTACTGTTGAACACAAAAGAAGATATTTTGGAAAATGTGAGTAACCAAACGGTTTCTGGTCCCCATTGACTTCCATGGTATTTTCCCACACTATGCAAGTTAGTGGGGACCACCAACTTTTTGGTTACCCACTTTCTTCAAAATATCTTCTTTTATATTCTACGAAAGATAGAAATTCATCACACAGATTTAGAACAACTTGAGGGTGAGTAAATGATAACACAATTTTCATTTTTGGGTGAACTATCCCTTAAATGACATTGACAAAAAAGTAGAATCACTCATTAAGAGGCTAAAATCATGTTTTACTCATAATACTACAAAAAGTATATTTTATTATTATTATTATAAAATTACGTAGATATTAGTTTTGAAAATGTAATCCAAATGATCAGTTCTCAACACAATGACACCATAACATGAGAGTCATACAATGACAGAACTGCCTTTGAGGTGGTGATCTACTTGCTCATTGTTTTGACACAAGTGACCATACACATTAAGATGAAACCATGTCAACTACCCTAAAGGCAGCAAATCCCCTCTATTTAATTTACACAAGGCTTCTAGTTAACTCGTGTTTAAATGAGTTGTGCTGAAAGGCTGGTTTCTCTGCTGGTGAAAATACAGACCTCACAAAGCACATCCACACTGCTTTCCCAGCGGCCCAACTAGCATTCCATACATATTTGCACATGGAACTCTTGAAACTACAGTTCAATTCTCTCTTTCATTTGAACACTGTTTATATTATGCGACCACTTAAAAAAAAATAAAGGGGAAAAAAGGCATGCTTTTAATTTGCATTCTACAATATCTTAGGGATACTGAAATAATGGTGTAAACTGTTTCCTCTTGATATTCTAAATTTTTCATGGTGCCAAGAGAAAGACCACCGCACATTTTGTGATTTTTCAACGATTTTTTTTTTTAAAGCACATTCTATCCTGCCCCTGTGCTAGATTCCTGTTACAAGCTATCTAGATTTAGCCAACATAGCTAATGAGGGAAATTATGTGGGTAACACAGGGTCAAATGCAAATGTATATCTTTTAAACTGACTGAAAGTCATGATTAGCTAAATTGCGCAACAATGATAATCAGGGATCTAAATGTAAGCAAATAAGGCAATATAAGGCAACTCAGCTTAATACCACATACAATTTGATAAAACTGATCAAGCCAAATGTGACCCTGGACCACAAAACCAGTCTTAAGTCGCTGGGGTATATTTGGAGCAATAGCCAACAATACATTGTATGGGTCAAAATTATAGATTTTTTTAATGTCAAAAATCATTAGGATATTAAGTAAAGATCATGTTCCATGAAGATATTTTGTAAATTTCCTACTGTAAATATATTAAAACTTAATTTTTGATTAGTAATATGCATTGCTAAGAACTTCATTTGGACAGTTTTAAAGGCGATTTTCTCAATATTTTGATTTTTTTGCACCCTCAGATTCCAGATTTTCAAATAGTTGTATCCCGGCCAAATACTGTCCTATCATAACAAACCATACACCATTGGAAAGCTTATTTATGCAGCTTTCAGATGGTGTATAAATCTCAATTTCGAAAAATTGACCCTTATG
>NW_015624203.1:408898-430912 GCF_001515625.1 Sinocyclocheilus rhinocerous | reverse complement strand
ATATATATATAATATACGCACACACACACACACACACACACACACACACACATCAACAACAAGATTGTTAAATACAAATCCAACCAAACGCAAGGCATTACACTGGAGATTTTTTTCCAGGTGAATAGTTACTGATGTGCAATCCAGAAACCGAACATATTATTTACAGCTCATGTGATAGTAAATTGGCATGACAAAGCCCAAAGAAGGAATAAACAACCAGCCATGTTACATTGTGTCAGCTCTAGACTGTGGAATGAAAACACTTCCATTCCTAACTGTGCAACTTCCCTCGCTTCTTAATCATCACTTCAATCTGAGCCCCCGCCCTCTACAACCAAACAATCATCAAACTTCAGCCAATAAAGCACGCAGCACCTCTCCCGGTCACTTTTACCTGTCTCTGGGGTCGATCCATGAAGTCTAACAAACCATACACCATTGGAAAGCTTATTTATGCAGGTTTCAGATGGTGTATAAATCTCAATTTCGAAAAATTGACGCTTATGACTGGTATTGTGGTCCAGGGTCACAAATAAGTAATTCCTAAAACTTAACTCAGTCATAATGGTTAATGGTTATCCCTCACCTTCTAAATAGTCTTATAATAGAACATTTACTGACACAGATAATTTTGTTCTCACAGCTTTCATAAAGACAACTCAGCATCTGAGGGAAGATTATAGGATGCTTATTAACATCACTCAGCTGGTTACATTTAATGTAAAGAGAAGTGTTATTCATTTTTATAAATTATATACTTAATATTCTATATATCGTTAAACTTTATAACGTTATAACATTATATTGCACATATATAGAATTTAATTAAAAAAACAAATGTCTATAGTATTAAAAGTAGGGACATCAACAACAACAAGGTTGTATACAAATCACAAGGCATTTCACAGGAGATTTTTTTCCAGATGAGTAGTTATTGGTGTGCAATCCAGAAAGCTAACATATTATTTACAGCTTATGTGATAGAAAATTGGCATGACAAGCCCAAAGAAAGAATAAACAACCAGCCATGTTACACTGTGTCAGCTCTGGACTGTGGAATGAAAACACTTCTATTCCTAACTGTGCAACTTCTCTCGTTTCTTAATCATCACTTCAATCTGAGCCCCCGCCCTCTACAACCAAACAATCATCAAACTTCAGCCAATAAAGCACGCAGCACCTCTCCCGGTCACTTTTACCTGTCTCTGGGGTCGATCCATGAAGTCTGTCGAGTGTTGTGGTCAATATAAAAGACTCTGCCATCATAATCCCTGGCTTCCTCCCAGCCCGGGGGCAGCGGCAGCTCCGAGCTCTCTCTCCGCTTACAGCTGCTCACCCACGGCATAGCGCTGCTGGGACGGTAGTGGGGTCTGACCCCCTGCCTTTACTCCAACAACAAATATATCTCAACTTTCTACTGCATTACAAATGTTTAACTCCCATCGACTCTCGGAAACAGAAAACTTCACGACGAAGAAACGAACGTGGGTCAAATCGACACAGGCAGTCCTGCATCCACCTTTTACAAAAAGTTTTGCTGCGCTCTCATGACTCTGTGTGTCGGTCCTCCATGTTTGACTCTATCTACCATCTTTCATTCCACACTGTCCATATTCGGGCAGGCGTATTTGCATAATCACCACCCCCAAATGCTTACGTATGTGAAAGTAAGCCAATAATGGCGCTCGTATGATTTTGGGATTGTTGTTGATGAAAGTGGATGCAGTTTTTATTATTATTATTATTAGTAGTAGTAGTAGTAGTAGTAGTAGTAGTAGTAGTAGTAGTAGAGTATTAATAATAATAATAAATATAATTTATCAAAGCAACGGTTATCTCATTGGACTCATTGAATGGATTTTTTTTATAATACTTGTTTAGATTATGTTAGAGGACTAGTCTCGTCCAGGATAAGGGTGTATTAAGAGAAAAATGTTTAAAAGTAGCCTACTCCTAATTTAAACATATTTCGTTTCGTGGTAAACTGTTGCAGTCTCTGTCTGAATATTTTACGTTACAGGATAGCCTACTGTTTTTGCCTAATCACAGAAATTCAAACGCTTCATATGCGCTTGAATTAGTTTTCATTTTTAATATAAGAGCGCCATCTAGAGATGGCAACTTCCAGTATTTTTTTTATCCTCTACATGATGCATCAGCTATAGATGAGTTGTAGTTGTAGTAAATTCAGGGGAGGTAGCGGCTAAAGTTTTAACGCTCTTATGCATCATTGCTTTTGTTGTTTTCTTGTCACTTGAATACTATCCATAATTTGCCCTTTTTAGACTTCCAGCAAAAATTACAAGAAATAAGAAGTTATTGTGGTTTCTCTCTGTAAAAGTTTGTCAAATCAAAATTGTGAACATTTATTTTCAGTGTTAAATTGTTTGTTTCAGGTATTGATTGTTTGTTTGTTTGTTTGTTTGATTGATTGATTGATTGATTGATTTTTATTGATTTATTTAGTTTTCAACAACCTGCACTGGCTGTGACTGCAGATGAAAATTAGCTATTAGCCACCCTGGCTAAAATCTGGCATATTTTAATTTGATTTTATGTGTTATTAATCTGTGTTGTCCCTGAATGAATGAATGAATGAATGAATGAATGGAATTAAATTAACCTGTATTTTTAAGCCTATATATTAAGTCACTGACAAATTGTACTTTATTGTCTTACCATATACATATTTTAAAACCTTTAATTTTTTTCATATAAATAATTAAATAAATAATTGTAATCCCCACATTGTATCTTTTCAGTTATCTAACCTCTAGCATTTAATACTCGCATCATAGATCAAACCTCTGCCTTGCCCACTCCTTATCTCACTATTTCCTGTAGAATAAAGTAAATCTAACTTTTGTTTTCCTACTTCTCATTTGTTTCCATTTCTCATCAAACTATTTAAACACATTAAGCTACTGTACTCTGTGAACTTGAAAAAAAAATGAAGTTATAAACTGATGCACTTGCCTGTGTATGCTGTAGTTTAAACTCTGCCTACATTTTGTCAAACCAATTTAAATGTCATCAAAAATATAAATTCTGGAACAATCTATGAAATATCAGAAAGAGAGATAAAAAGACATTAGGACACTGAAATACATTTATCAGATGTAGCTTTACAGCTCTATTGCGGTTTTCATAACCTTAACATCCATTTTCAACTTCTGCAGACATTTAAAGGAAATGTTCACCTAAAAATGTCAATTCTGCCATAATTATTGCACCCTTATGTTATTTCAAGTATCAATTTGTTGCATATGAAACTCAAAAAGAGGAGTTTAGAAGAATGCTGATGCTATACCCTTTTTCATAAATGAATGGTGGCCATGGACTTTCATATTTAATCAAAGAGAAAGATCATACAGTAGGTTTGGAATGAAAACTATTCTTTGACTATAGGAAAGTAAAAAAAATTACATTTAATTAAGTAAAATCACAAAATCACATGTTTGACTGCAAATGTTGATAAGTAACTGTAATCAACATCATTTTCAGACAAAGTCTGAAATGTGTGTGTATGTTAATTATGGGTTTGTTGAGAGCCAATTATGTGTTTGTGGAGAGCCACTGTATGGCATCACAGATTTTAGCCTCCTACTGCAATACGTGGCATTCTGTAAGTCTGTCTCAACACAATCTCACACGCTGCAGAAGCCAGATCTCAAACCAACCAGACAGCCTCACGCTTCAGGTAACACGCTTTTCCTTGAATAACTGATTCATTTTTATGCATAGCAATATAGTACTGACATAAGTATCAAAGTTACTCACGTCAGAAAACAACGATTTCTTGCACAATGCTTAAATGCACTGATATTAATTGTACAATATGTCAAAACATTTTTTTAATAGATCCCACAGATGAAAATGATTTTGCAAGTGTAAGACCTTTGAAATTCAAAAAAGAAAAGAAAAAAAAAGTATACTCTTGCTCAACTTTCCAATCAGAAAGGTTGGAAAGGAGAATTGTTTCACAGGTAACAGAAAAATATGGTGGGATCAAAATGTCTGAAGCTACTTTGAAAATTCAGCTTTCAAAATCTAATTTAAATCTTGAAATTAGCAGTAAAAGCATTTGTAATGTTTGTGTAGCTCAACTGGTGGAGCATGACACTGACAACGCAAGGTTGTGGGTTAAACTCCCAAAGAATGCACAAACAGGCAAAACATTTACCTTGAATGCAGTGGAAGTTACTTTAGATAAATGCTTCTGCCAAATACATAACTGTAAATAAATTGATGTAAATGGAAATGTTTAGGATTCTGAACCATTTCTAGGACATCAAATAAGTAAATTGGTGACATTGACCTGTACAGATGATCAGATTGAATCACAAGATGCTCTCATTCTCAAATCATGCTGTATAAAGGAAGTGAATCGTGAAATTTTATATACAAACTTGTGGAACATGTCAAATTCTCAAATTCATGTTCATTTTTGAATGTTTATAATATAATTTGTAATGAAAACCAGTTAAAAAAGGAAACATGTCAAATAAAATAAAATAAAATAAAATCAAATCAAAAATAAAATAAAATTAAATAAAATTAAATAAAATTAAATAAAATTAAATAAAATTAAATAAAATTCAAATCAAATCAAATCAAATCAAATCAAATCAAATAAAATCAAATCAAAAATAAAATTCATTTAAATTCAATTCAATTAAAAAGCAGACAACGTTTTTCCCTTTCAGCCTCCACTGCAAATTTTTTTTTCTCCAATTAAAAAATTAAAATAAAACTAACAATGCAGGAGTTACATTCGGCAGGCTTCAAAGATCCTGTGTTAGGTACATGTTGCATATTTGGCGTGCTCTCCTTTGCGTCAAAGAATGGACTGCCAGGCACTTAGCAGAGCTTATCTCTCACCCATTCGTTCCTAGAAAAAAACTCTGTAAACAGTGAAAATGCTTCTTTCCCTTTTTCCCCATTGCTGACAGCAGGGAAACCAAATGAAAAGATACAAACAAATTGTAATGAGGTTGTAAAATCAAAATAGTTTGTCCCTTGAAAATGACAACAATCAGGATTTTTAATGGCATCCTGTCTACAGTTTAATGACATCCCATATGGCTTTTGGTGTCCTGCTGCCAGACTAGGGTCTGACAAGGGTCTGAATAAAATAATCTTTCTCTCTCTTGCTCTCATTCTCTCTCTAAAAAGGATCCTAGAGGGCAGGGCCTAAAGTTTGAGTGCCCTCTCTCCCCATGTGCACATTTCCTCTACCTCTTAAGCTCAGATGATGAGTGCCTCTTACTGAAGACTGACGGACTGTGAAGAACCTGCAACTCTACAGTATCTGGATCCAAGGTTCTACTTCTGTTCTCACTCTCTCCTCTATTCATTTCTCATTCCTTTGCATCCAGAGGAGGTTCTTGAGGTGCCAGCCAAACCTGAGGGCCATCGGACCCCAAGAGGTAACCATGACAAACCCATGCACGGTGTTTCTGGAACTGCTAGGGATGCTGATTGGGACGGGGGGCTGGTTTTGTTCACTGGCGGCCACCATCATGCCTCAGTGGTTGTCACTTTCTACTGAACTAATGGGCATGGAGAGCTACGAACAAGGGCTTTGGGAGGCTTGCGTGATTCAGGAGGTTGCTGGCACAGAGTGTCGCCCCTATGACACTATCCTAGGCCTCGAACCAAAGCTTATGCTGGCCCGAGTTCTGATGTGTGTTTCGGATGCCACATGTCTTCTCGGACTTCTCCTCGCCATCCCTGCCATGAGTCAGATCAATTGCTGTAAGAGTGAGGAGGGACGGAGGACCAAGCGAGGTTTGAAGATCACAGCTGGCGTGTTTTTATGCATCGCTGGATTGTTTGTGCTCTTTCCCATCTCCTACATTGCTCACGATATTGTTATTAAGTACTTTGATGAGTCCATACCTCACGTGGTGCCACGTTCAGAGTTCGGGGATGCACTGTTCATCGGCTGGGCTGCAGGACTTCTTGACATTGTGGCAGCCATGCTGTTATTTGCCTCTTGCTCTGACTCAAGAGACAGTGAACCACATCTGGTGTATCACCGTCAAAGGCAGGAGATCAGAACTATCGATGGTTCGAGAAAACGCACTGAGTACGTTTGAGGTTCATTTGTCGTGAAATTCCTATTAATGTTGATGGATCAGGGGGAAAAAAAACTTCTGATATTTTTTCCTTTTCTTTTTTTTCCTCTGGAAAATGTTTATACTTACATTCAGTGTATCAATCAATCAAACCCATGAAACAGGTAAAGCATTATCATGATGCATTTATCCTTCAATATCTGAGTAGTCTATTTGATTATTTGTATTATCTGTAAAGTGTTAATATTGAAAAGTTACCAATATGTTTTCAGTTGCTTTAATTAATAGAGATGTAGTGATTGAAAAAGTAACAAAAACATTTTTTGTTGCCATCTTGTGGAATTTTGATCACAAATATTGTATGCCTTAATATACATAATATGTACATAATACATAATATACAAATGATATATACATATAACTAGTAAAGAAAAGGGTAACGGTAAGATTTTGGTCTTCTTCATTTTGTGTGCATTTGTACACTGTACATCTAGAACTCAATGCCACCTGCAAAAGTAATACAAGAGGTGCTTCTCGATCAGAAAGATATGTCCTGGTAAGGCTGCATATCTCGGATGTCACATCACCAAGCCAGAAATGATTTTGGAGATGAATGCATTATGTTTTCTTTTCTTTTTTTGTAAATGAATCACATAATGCACAACTATGCATAATGTAAACCACTGATGGTTGTCATTACACGTACTGCATTATTAGAAAGTCAGTTAATATAAAGTATTCTTCAAATTATCATTTGAATAGCATTTTTGTGCCGTGACCGTCTCGTTGTAGCATTTGAAAAAGTAACTTAGATATTCTCTTGTAAATTAAAAAGTAATGCGTTACTTTACTAGTTACTTAAGTAACTCGAGTTACTTGTAATGCAACACTGGTAGCGTTTAAATTCTGAGCAGGACTCTAACATTGAAGCCTCAGAAGGACAGGACGGACATCATCACTAGGATGCTCATTGTTTGGGGATCATTGTTTGTAAACAGCACCTGGAAATCAACTGGAACTAACCCAGAATACTGTCTATTTTAGTAAGAAATAAAAGATGCTTATTTACACATATTTTATTATGCACTATTTACATAAAGTGAAAAACATTCAGTGATATTATAAAGTTTTAAAGCAATGATTTTACTTTTAAGCAATGATTACTTTGAAATGTGCTCTTATTTGAGATATAGTTTATTGATATAATTTATTTTACTAGTGTTGCAGTTATCAGGCTATATTAAATTCAGTATTATGATTTTTTTTTTTTTCATTATAAGTCTATAATGATACAGCTACATATAAACGTTACTTATACCAAAATAAGGCTGGTCGATTTATAGTAGTCTTGAGTTATGAATGAAAATATAAAAAATTCCCCCATGGTCTCTCCTAGCTCACACTTCCCGTCTGTTTTTTGTTTTTTTATTTTAAAAAGTATTGATTTTTAATTAAAAAATTTCAACAAAATTCATTTTACTGAATTTTATTTTATTGTATTTTCATTTCCTGAAATAGTTTTCAAACAAGGGTACAAAAAGAAGAAATGGAAGAAAATCAGCTTTGGTTCTATAGTGTGTTCAATCAGGTGAGCTAATGGCAGTATATAAACGCCTGCTTGAGCGTTATTGTCTCTGATGGTCTCCCTATCAGAATGGAGACTAGGCTGTGTTTAATGAAGGCTCTAACGAGCAGCGTGTCCTCTGAGGAATGCCAAACAGTGCCGCCTCCTCCTCTCCATCATTACTCTGATTTGACCAGGTTTGGAGCAGACATGGCGCTCCTTTCCACAGAAATACTGCCCCAGATAGAGCTCAACCAAATAATCACATCACATGAAGATGACTGTCTTTGAGAAAACATTCATTAAGATGGGAAAAGGTAAAACAATCCAAGCACATACACAGAAAACATACACTTACGTTTCATTAGGCATGATGGAAATATGGTACATGGACAAAACATTCTCAGACTTGAAGGCGCCACATAGATTGTGCCCTGAACTTCCCGCGATGGATATTGATAGTGAAAATGAAAATGGGCGGTGTGTTTAGACTTAGATGTTTAGCTATTACCGCTCATGTCCAGCTTCTGGTCGGGAGGGGATGTACCCTGGGCTCTCAGAAAGGGGAAATGGAGTGTCTTCGACTCATTAGGAACAATGTCCTAATGCAGCTCACTGCAAACAATCGGGAGTGAAAGAAGCTGATAAACGAACACATGAAACTAAATTTTAAACATGCAGGATAAACACCATTCACAAACACTGTATTTGTTTATATATTTGTAAATTGTGATCTCATAATTTTCCTTTTAATAACTTTTTCTTCAGAGAACAATAAGCAAAACGAACACAAATATGCTTGCTGCACTATTACTGGAAATGCAATCCATTGCATGCAAAGTCTGATTCTTTCAGTGAAAAGTAATCACATCACTCATGAAATAAATGCACAGGAAAATAGGGATACTAAAAGTTTTTTCAAAACACATCAAAAATCCACATTGATACTCTTTATTTATTTATTTTTCATTCATTTCTTCAAAAGAATGTACTCACTCTTTCTTTATGTTTGATTGTAGTTGACAGTGTATTAGTTGACTTGTGTATTTCTTGTGAAGTTGTCAGCCCTGTTAAAATAATTTCCCCCTTTTTCAATTAACAAACAAATAAATAACTCTATTTTTAAGAAACAACTTCGCAGGCGTCACTCCCAGGCTTGGAATTATGTTCCAAGAACTTGCAGTTGCATATTAAAGAGATGGCAAAATGCAATTTAAACGCATTATATACCTAACAGAATCTTTGAAATATTACAAAACTGTTTAAAATAACTTTATCAAAAAGGTACCTGTTTCAAAGAAAGACCTTACAGTTTGTGTCCAAAACGTGGCGTTTTAAGCAGAAGACTATTAACTGCACCGATCAGTAAACATATTGCTGTGACTCTATATATATATATATATATATATATATATATACACATATGCATATAAACTTAGAGCACAAGCTTAGATAACCTGCTTTGTGCAAGCATGTATGTATATGAACACTCCCTGAATCAGACAAAAAAAAAAAAACTGTGCAGCAGATTTAGTATACAGACATGTAATAAATGTCCTCAAGTAAAATTATACCATCAAGCCCTTAATTATTGGTGTTACTCATTGAGTTTATACCCTTTACATAGTTGCTTTGCTATGCAAAAGGGTATGAACAGAACAGCAGAGGGTAAGATGACCTCTGTGTAGATGAGATACAGGCTGCAGCTCAAGGCCAGTGGAGATACTTAAAAGAAATAACAAGATAGTCTAAAAATGCCAGTGGTTTCTCACAGGTGAAAATCTGATGCAGGTGGAAAAAAAATAAATAAATACTGCACCAGCAGTGCTGAACACGCAACACACCCAGCAGTGTGATCACATGCACACCCAGCAAATGATCTTACAACACACCCTGCAGTACACACCCACAATACACAAAAACTGCTTCATTATTTTGAATTATGACTATTTTTCATAGCCTATTTAGCGCATATTTAAGCAATAATATTAATAATAATTTTTGAATGCAATTGATTTTAGGAATCCCTGTGAAAGGCTATTACATCAAAGAATGCTCTATCTATCTATCTATCTATCTATCTATCTATCTATCTATCTATCTATCATCTCTCTCTCTCTCTCTCTCTCTCTCTCTCTCTCTCTCTCTATATATATATATATATATATATATATAACTCTGTGCACAACAAAGCACCATAAATTGGTGGAAACTGGAATTGGAAAATGTGTTATTTATAATCATTATGACTCCAAATGTTCTATAAATTGGTAAAGATGGTTTTGACAGAAACAATTGATGTCCACAAGCTAAATGACTGTACAGAGATATTCTTCATCTTTGGTTTTGATCTAATCTCATCTGTAATCAGTTTATAATCCAGAAAGCAGTTAAACTTTAATTAAGGACATTAAAAAAACCAAAGGGACAATGTGCTACCTTTGGTCCTTTAGATTTTCCATAAAAAAAAGTGAGATTTATACAATTTGGAGCAACTTGAGACAAAGAAAACGATAAACTGTTCCTTCAAAAAATACAATAATTAATGGAATTATTTGTATCCTACAACAAAGAAAAGCAGCTGTTAAACATTTTTAATCTTCAAAAAAAAACAACAAAACAGCGCTCCTTCAAGTATATTGTTTTATCTGTCAAATGCTGAACACTGATATGGGAATATTACTGTTCAGTGAACTCTTTTTGAATATTTTTCATTGCCCTTCACCTTTGTCTTTACTTTCTTATCACAGTATGTATGATAACATGAAAAGTGTCTCATATGCTGCACAAACAGAATGGGGTTTTCAGCAAAGAAACTCTATTGTTTTGATATCACTGTTCCATTCTTTTGAGGCGCAGGCCGTTTGTGTTGTCTGCCAGTATCCTAACAGACTGTTGTAAAGGAGGTTTCATACTGAGATCCATAAAAGCTTGTTTAATTCCACCAACATCACACCCCACTTTCGGTCACATGAGAGCAGAAACGTGTTTGTGCTAGCTGCCCTCTCTAAGACAATGCCTTTATCTCAGTATGGGGTCTGGGCTCTTCTCTGTCAGGATGTTTCTTTCACCTCTTTCTCAGAACAATACATGTCAGATCGCCAATGGCCACGGGAGTCCATCCTGGTAGACAAATTCTTGTATTCTTGTGGATAAGTTTTTAGGTGTTTTAGATGGTTAAATCATCAAAACTCTTAAAGGGACCTCGACGGACTGAACCAACACAGAAAACAAAAGCACCTTTAATTGGCAAGAAATGATTTCCCTTTATCAGAAGGATTAGGTTTTATAACAGAAGAAAATCTTGTAATATCCAATGGGATTTGTCAAAATTAATGTTCAATTTTAACAAGATTAAATGTTGGCAAGTAACAAACTCAAAGCCCATGGGGGGTGTTGAAAAACACAGTAATAAGGGCAAGTATCAAGCTGTGAAATAACAGTAAAGTTCATTCCACTCATGGCAGGGGTTATTTCCTCTGAAATCACCTTGTCCCCGCTCTTAGTCAGCTAAATCATATCTTACATCAAATTCAAGATATTTTGCGTTAATAGCTTTTAGTGGCAGATGAATGTATAGGTAAGTAGAGTCTAAACAACAATGCAAAATTGATCATATAGCACTACTCAATTTTTTATCAAATGAGATCCAAAGATCACTTTTACTTTAAAATAATAATTATGTAAATTAGAATAAGAAATGTACATGTTTACATACATGTTCTTTATACAAATACACACACTATTAAAGGTTTGGGGTCAGTAAGATTTTTTGTTTTAAAGAATTTGATACTTTTATTCAGCAAGGACAGATTCAATTGATCGCAAGTGACAGTAAAGTCTTCTACATTGTTACACAAAATTATATTTCAAATAAATGCTGTTCTTTTGAGCTTTCTATTTATTAAAGGATCCTAAAAAGAGTATTAATGTTTCCCCAAAAAATATTAAATCTTTTAAGGATCATGTGACACTGAAAACTGGAGTAATGTCTGCTGAAAATTCAGCTTTACCATCACAGGAATAAATTAAACCCTAGCCCTATTTTTATATATATATATATATATTATATTAGAAAACATTTATTATTAACATTATTAACATTTAACATTTATTACAATGTTATTACTGTTAATTGCTGTTTTTATCTTCTTCTTTTTTTTTCATCAAATAAATGCAGCTTTGGTGAGCGTAAAGGAGAGTTCTTTCAAAAACATTAAACAATCTTACTGACCCCAAGCTTTTAAATGCATACATATACATTACAGACATTTAGGGGAGGATACTCTTATAGCATTGTGTGCCCTGCACATTATGTAACAATAATAAGACAACTTTACAAATCCAGTGTTATATCATCTCATAAAGACATATTAACAATTTGATACCAATAAAATTGCCTAAAGTGTTTGCTTTTATTGCTGTTCATGACTCAGTCACTTTAGTGATTATATAATTACATCACATTCATTTAAATAAACTGTATTTAGATATTTGGTTTGATCAAGTTCTCCTCAAACAGTCAAATATTTTAAGAAATTGTGTTTAGAGCCTTCAAAGTCCTTCATCGAGTGATGCACTTTATTATTAAATCTTCTCTGACTCATAGGTTGGGTTGATCTTCCCCTCATCCATACTCTCTTCAGTTACACCAAGAAAGCCTTCATCCCTTGGATTTTTGTCAAAATGTCCCGTTTCTCCACCCTTAGGCATCTTGGTTTTGGGATACCTGTAGCACAGTAAGAGTAGTCCACTTACAATGAGCATGCAAGCTGAACCGATCCCAATCCCAATCCCTGGACCCACTTCCTGTTTTACTGGAGCAGAAGGCAAGTAGAAGTCAGGCGGGAAGTCTATAGTGAGATTGGCCAGTACAGAATTCATATTCCAAAAGACGGGCACCAGCGAACACACTGCAGTTAGCCAGTACAAGGAACCCGCCATCACAAAGGTCAATCTGACATGCCCGCTGTCGACCCCAAAGATGGCATTTCTCACCGCATGTCCCGCCACCAGGTTTGCGATCACCCCCATGCCAACAGCAACCATGCAAAGTACCTGGGCAGCTGCTATTTCTGGTGGAGTGAATGAATCTGTAAGGCTGATGCTTTTGCAGATCTCAGCCGAGTCCAAAACGTGGCTGTTGAAACAGACCCGCCACACGCCCACCCAGGCCAATCCTCCCGTGATGACTGTCTGATTGTCCACGTACCATATCCTCCAGTCATTCACCCCAGAAACGGAGGCTGTCATTATCCATCCTACAAACCCAAGCACCAGACCCGCAAACTGCCGATGGACTGACTGGGCAAGGTAAGCCATTGCTAAAACTGACACCAGGTGGTGATGAGTATTTCCTCCTCAGGTTTGCACACTGTGCTTCAGGAGCATGGCTACATCGCAGTCATACCACTTCTGTCAGATTAAAGAAAGTAAAAAAAAGCTATTTTAACCTAAAAAGTAAGTTATGGAAACATTTTGCATAAAAAACTAATTCTATACACCAAGGACACCCAAATATGAGGATCCCCTTCTGAAGGACCGCATTCCTACAATATAGAGGCCACTAGTACCAGTCAAAAGTTTGAGGTCAGTAAGATATAACAACATATACATTTAAAAAATGCTGTTCTTTTGGACTTTCTATTCATAAAAGTATCCTATAATAAAAATGTTTCACAGTTTCCACAAACATATGAAGCAGCACAACTGTTTTCAACATTGTTAATAATCAGTAATATTTCATGAGCAGCAAATCAGCATATTAAAGTGATTTCTGAAAGATCATGTGACACTGAAGACTGGAGTAATAGGAATAAATTACATTTTAAAATATATTAATATAAAAGCAGTTATTTTAAATTGTAATAATATTTCACACTATTACTGTTGTAATAATTGTTATCATAAAGGCAGTCTTGGTGAGCATGAGAAACTTATAAAAAAATAAAATAAAAATTCATATAGACCTTAAACTCTATAGTATACACCACAACAAGAACTGTTTGTAACGTATATTGGTTTTAAAGCAGCATATACTGTAGGCAGAAATTTTTAGAATTGTGCTGTGATTTGCAGTTATCTTGTTTGCAAAAGGATTTGGCAGCACTAACGGTAAATATATGTCGACTCCCCACAGATCGTTTTGTCTGGGATCTTGGAGCAGGTGGTGAACTGTAGAGACCCTCTAGCACAGGAATACCTCATGGAGTGCATCATACAGGTACAGAAATACGCCAACTTCACTCATCATCCCCCCCCCCCCCCCAAAAAAGCAGTACAACTGTTGTCAACACTGATAATAATAAGAAATGTTTCAGCATATTAGATTGATTTCTGAATCTGAAGAATTATGTGATGATAGGAGTAACGACTGCTGAACATTGATAGCTTTTTACTGCTGAAAGCTTTTTGACTGTTTTACTGTATTTTGATCAAAAATGCAGCATTAGAGAGATAAAATAATTCTTAATTTTTTTTTTAATCTTACCGACTCCAAACCTTTAAATGGTAGTTCATATTTTCATGTAAAGATGCATTGCTACTGTGTTGGAAAAATAGTAAGCATGATATTATGTACACAACATGTGGTAAATGAATTAATTAAAATCATTAAATTCAAAATGATACAAATTATAATAAAAGTAAACAATTGACTTTTATATTGTTATTGTACTTAAGCAAAAGAAACTGAAAAAAAAATTTAAATGCCAAAAAAAGAGTAAAATATTATTTGGAAAATATTTAACTTGTTTTAAAAGGCATTTTTCTATTGAAACCTCAAGAAAAAGATATGATTCTTTTTCCAGGGCTGTCGATAGAAAATTGACAATAAATATCATGATTTCTGACCAGTCATCACAAAGTAAAAAGATACAGTAATGATTTCAAATAAATGTTAAGCTTTTTACTGAAATCTATGGACCACCAACACCCTCTTTGGACTTTTTATGGGCTTTTGTATCTTTAATGATATGACAGAAAAGAGAAGACAGGAAAATACAGGAAGAAAGCAAGGGGAATGGGACATGACAATGGGAAATGACGCAGGCCGGATTGAAACCTGCATCAAGCCTTCTTGACAATTCACAAAACAAGTAAATGTTTGGAATATACAAAGTTCTTCCTTTGGACACAAAAGGTCAAGGTCAAGCAACCATTTCAGACTGAAGAAAATGATTTTCACATGTAGTGTTTGTGGTGGTGAGCGATGTTTCCAGAGGGAGGAAAAGGGACACTATGTTGAAGGTCAAGCACAAGGCTATGCATTTGAGACCAAGCAGAGGAGGAAGAAGAGGACAAGAAAAGAGAGAGAGAGAGAGCAGTAATATTTCCTGCCTGGCTCCCTGCACACCTGGGGTGCCGGAATGTTCCAGGATAAGCTGAAGGTCATTTACAATAATCAGTTTATTCACGCACAGGAAAAGGAAATGGCAGAAAATTTATAGAGCTTTGGAGAATTTGAAAAATAATGTGTTTTTTGAACATTAAAGCATGTCAACATATTCTGTTACACCAAATACACAAAATAATGATCTTTAAAAAAGCATCATATGACCCCTTTAACACTTTGTCAACCCCCACCCCAGTAAATAAATAAATAATAATAATAAAATCAAATGATTGCTCTTTTGTTGATTTTGATTGCTTCAATTGTGCTCATTTGTGAGTCGCTTTGGATAAAAGCGTCTGCTAAATGTCTAAATGTAAATGACTCCCCCATATTACTGCCTAATATATTACATAGCCAAAAACTGTCATATTTATTGTTGTAAAGTGTATTAAGAGCATTCAGTTGTTCTATTTAGATAACCTTTTCACTATTTCCAGAAGTTTCTCCAGCTCTTGTTATCAGCAATTTTAACTTTATAGTCAACGTTTGCGTAAAGATTGAGAATGTGTATATACATACTTCGTAATGTCACTAAATAATCCACAACAAACTCCTGCTTACCTGTGAAATGTTTTGAGCTCTAAAGCATCTTCTAAACTGTAAATCGCTTCATCTTAAATACAGAGCTCCTCGCCTCTGCCGCTCATAACCAAACTAGCGGAAATGACAACTTTGCGAAGTGACAAGTACAAGTCAAACACAACTGTGGTTAATGATTAATGTAGCACATTCAATAAATGGACAAGAGAGGGTGGGGAGGACCAATGCTAAACAACGAAAAGTTACTCCGCACTGGATCTCTGAATTACCTGTTACCTTGTCTATTGCTTCGGCCTTTCCAGATGGTCAGATGAATATAACGTATAGGCCTAGGTCGGGCTCCTAGTTCAGTTGTTGGAAAATACGTATAGTTGTTTTGTGGAATATTCGCTGAGAACGTCCCTACAGTGTTCGCGTATTCACATAATGTACAGTAACGTGTTATTTGCGTAGTTTTATCTAAAGTTTTATCTGTAAACACAAGCAGGCACGTAAAAGGCAGGTATTAGGGCTTTAATATCATATTTCAAATGATCAATAAAATCTGACAATGGCATCCGTTTTTTTAGTTGTATCCTCCTGACAACCAGCTATGGAGTTTTGTCCTCTGTAGAGGACATCGTTTTTTTTTATTTATAGCGATTTCTCTGAGACCTTACATGTCACAGTTGTAAGTCTGGATGTCCTGTACAGAGCACATTCAGGGCTTTTCAGAGATACAACATGTTTGGATGTTTTACCGCGATCACTCGCTCTCCTTGGTCTTTAAAAATGACTGACATTAATTTAGTGATCAAATTCAACACCCTTGTGGAAATATGACAATATTTTGTAATGATCATTTAAATCGGAATAATTTTCCAATTGTTTGTCATAAATCAACATCTCAGGAAAATGTTATGGGGTTTCGAATCAAAATATGACTTTCTGTTACGAAACAGGACATTGATTTCACACATGCCCACTGTAGAGGACACCAGGACTAAAAGCATGTTTATTACACATTTTGGGAGACACAACAAATGAATAAGGAAAGAAATCATATTTCAATATTCCTATGAAATATTAGATATTATTAGCCAATTATTACTCCCATTATCACTTCTTTTTTCATTACTTGTTGCCCCAAAAACAAATTAATATGCAAATTACATACACTTTATAGATACATTGTACTACATAATGGGACAACCCGTTTATGGGCATTTTATGCATAAAGCAAAATGGTATATAAAATCATTCTGTTATATCGAAGTAGAGAATCATTTTTATACAAAGATTGGTATAAAAAGTACAAATGGATTGTGGATTTAAAAAAAAAATCCCAGTTTTTGCCTTTTCATGTCTATTCATGTCTTTTTATTTATTTTAAAAACAGGACTTTTTATTTAAAGTCCTGGTGTCCTCTACAGAGGACATAGCATAACATATGGATAAAATACAATTTTTCAAACATTTTATTTTTCCATTTTTTCTTATGCTCTAAACAATGTAATGACATGAAAAAATATTAAATTCAACTTTTTTTCTTCTGGTAGGTCAGGAGGATATCACGCTGAAGACCTGTATTTTCTTCACGCTGCTCCAGCTAAACTATCAAAAAGCAGTTGATTTTTTTAAATTACATTACTGTTTTCAGATTTTAAAATATGTTTGTAATTTTATGTAGAAATATATTGAATATTGGCAATATAAAGGCTACACACATATGCCATACTATCATGCAAGTTGTGCCATTATTTTGCTCTACCCGCTATCGGGTCAGTTTTACATGTCAAAGTCTCTTTCCTGAAAGGCCAAGGCTATCTTTAGTTAAATATTAGGCGATCAGAGCTATTCAGATAAAAACAATGATTTGCACAGAGAATCGAGAAATAAAGGGATTGAATCAAATAATACAATTTTAAATTGTTTACTGATACAAATAATGTTGTAGGAACATGCCACTATAATAACACTAAAACATAATTCCTTTGATCTGGATTGCGGAAATGTCCAACTCCATGTAATTAAAGTTTAACACCTAAAAGAAAAAAAAAAAAACGAATCATGGTATATTTAAAATGATGTACACTTACATAAGAGGAACAGTCATATTAAAAAGTATTTTACCTCACAGATTATCAGACACTTTTGTTTGTAGAATGAATTAATCTTGATTGACAAATACATGTGCTATTTCTACAATGTTATCGGAAACAATTAATATGTGTGTCACACTGCATCCATGCCATAAAGTCAGTATATAGTACTGTATATATAGTATATAGTAATGGTGAGCATCCTGAGCTGTCGCATGAAAGACAGGAATTCATTGCATGCTTTAAAAGCCCTCCAAAATATGTCACTGGTAAAGCAGCTAAAAATCACATACTTGTGGAATTTGAGCAGTTATATTTTGGCTACGTTCAACTCGACAATCAAGACAGACATGCTGTCTTTTCTACGCAATGCATCTTTTAAGAAAAACACTTGTGTGACAGTGAAATATAATAATTAAGAGGAATAATGTCAAATGCAATACACTCATGATGCTGCTTTTCATTAGCTATCTGCAATATTGTCACTACTTAATATATTACATGCTGTGTAAGATGTAAGTTGTACATGATGCTCTTTTTCCCTCTTGAGTAAATTCATTTTGAAGCTGTTCTGACCCCATAAAACATCAAACCACAAATATCTTACAGAAGAAATTATAAATGACACATACACACGACTTGGAGTAAAAGGCAGCTGGTATTTTATAGACAAGCATTGGATCCTTAGTGAAATAATATTTTAGAGTTTATGCAAGTCTAGATTCTTTAAACAGCGGAATACTTACAGTCAATCCTAATGCTGATGTTACAATGCATTGTATGGTGAAATGCATCTATAAAAAGCGCGCAGACTAAAGTGGTAGTTTGCTTGGCTAAAATAAAGTGAAAGAGCACAATTCTAGCCTATTCTAGTTATATACAAAGATTCAAAAGGCTAAAATAAATTACTAAAAATATAATTGATTTATTTTTAACATGACCAGGATAGTGACACGTCAATTGAAATAATGCACCATCAAAAAGTCACTTTCGGAAGTTAATTACAACCTCCTGGTGTAAATAGAAACACAGCTTACATGTGCAAAGCTTTATGCCACCGGGATTTGGGTGCATGTTTGAATCACAAGTGTTTGTATTGGCGTTCAGGCATAGATATTTTGAGGTGTCTTTCATTGCCCTCTAGTGGTTACAAAGATACAGCACAGTGAGTGAGCAAGACATACTGTACAGAGTGTCAAGTTTTGAGAGCACATTGGGCCAAAAAGGGCATGATCTATTTAAACAGATGTGAGAAAAAATTAAAAGCTTCTTTTAAAAATTATTATTATTTCACTATATAATTCTACGGGTTGTGTATCATTGAAAGGTCATGAAAGTATCAGATCAGCTGACAGGTGATTTGGTCAAATCACGATCTAAAAGTGCCCAGCACTTTCAGGGTCTTCATGAGTCTTGCCAAAATGCTGTCTGCCGGGCAGACAAGGAGCAGAATGCAGTTCCATTGGCAGTAAATGGACCACATTAAGGACTGCTTTGGAACCCTGTTATTTAGGGTGACGTCAAGCGAGTTGCTGTGGATTACTGCATGAACTGTTTTTTAAGTCCTCAGTTGCTTGTCCTCTGGTCCATTGGGAGACTGTCCATCAGACACTTGAGCTGCTCCTCCCCCAGTTTGATCTTGTCCTCGAGCTTGCGTTGCTCTATAATAAGGGCGGATTTCATCTTCACAAAGTGCTCATAGTCAGCCATATTCTCCTCTGACAGGTAGCTGGCCAGGATGTCGTAGACCACCCCTTCTCTCCTGTCAAGATTCTCCTTCAGCTCCTTGGCATCCTCATGTTGACGGATCAGAAGTTTGCGTTTCTCTGTCAGTGTACGCTGCAGAAGGAAAATGAACGTTTTCAATCAAAATCAAGTTTTTGTCCAAATGGAATTAAGTTTTTTTTTCTCTCTTATGCTCACCAGGCTGCATTTATTTGATACTGTAAAAACAGTAAAAAACATTATTATTTCATTTCTGAAGGATCACGTGACGCTGAAGACTGGAGTAATGGCTGCTGGAAATTCAGCTTTGCAATCACAGGAATAAATTACATTTTAAAATATATTAAAACAGAAAACAGTTCTTTTTACACTGTAATATTATTTCACAATATTATAGTTTTTACTGTATTTTTTATCAAATAAATGCAGCCTTTGTGAGCATAAGAGACTTTTTTTTTGCAAAAACATTGCAAAAATGTCAAACCTATATATAAAGACAAATAGTTTAAATGATTAATAAAGATTATTATCTATTTATACTCATAATTCACCCTCTCTCTATACATACAATTATATAAAACTTTTTGTATTTGTGAAAACCTGTATTTGAACTGCAAATCATGTTTTTTACAGTCATTTTATGGTTTAATATGTTATCATAGACATCGCCCTACCCCACTCATACAGTATTTATTTTATTTGTGCAGGTCCTAAAAAGCCTTTAATTTTATTTAAAAAATCCTACAGATAACCTGTAAATAATTTTTCTTTCTTTCTTAATTAATAATTTTTATTTTATAATTTATACACTTTATGTTGGCTATTTATATTATGCAATGTTATATCCATACAGGTGGTTTTTAATAGCACAAAAACATCTGATTTAAAATGAAGAACTCAACTATGTGAGTAAACATGTAATTTACCACAGTTGTAAAGTGCTGGAAAAGCTTGAAAATGCTTGAAAACTGCTTGAATTTGACTTTGGAAAAGGTGCAAGAACCCTGCATGGTACTCTCACTTACTACCATTTTTCATAGTACCAATTCAAGGATCTCAGGACTGAGATTGTAAGGAAACAGTAAACGATAGTGGAAGAAAAAACAGGATCTGGAAGTGGTTTGGTCTGTGTCAGCAGTAGGCCATATCTCTGGCTTAACATGGTACTTGTATGTTAATGTAGTTTTACAGTCTTCATAAAATTCTGTTCTTTTTTTAGACAATTTTTTTGTGCTTTTTCGTCAATCCTCCACAACATCAATCTCAAATGCTTTCCCAAGTCCCTCTTTTTCAGTCTCACCCTCTCCTCCAGTGAAGCGTCTTCCTCCAGGCTGTTCAGGGCATTCTCTACTCTAGCCAAGCGTCCAGACAGAGACAGCAGAAGGTTGACCACTTTATCGAGATCTCCAACGAACATACGGAACTTTTCAAGTTCATTAGGCTTGCAGACACCCTGTACGATGGCCTCCACATCCTCCCCAAGAGCGTTGTTGTCCTGCACATCCTCCTGAAGACTCTCCTGAGCTTCCCTCAGCACCTGCAACTTCTTGCTGAGACTGCCAATCAAATCATGCTGCAAAGATAAAGATAAACATGGACAAAGTCACTTGATACAACGGACTAATAAGAAGTCTCTGACTGTATCACACGTGTTGCTACAGCATGTTAGTACCTTCTTGCTGGCAAGATCACTTTCATTGTCCTCCTCCAGCTCCTCCTCGGAGTTGTGTTCCACACTCTGTTCCTGCATGTCCTTCATCTTAATCAGCAGCTCTGCTTTGGGTGCAGATGTACTGTAGTAGGTTGAATTACTCACTAAAGCAGTGGCTGCCACCAGGCTTTCCTCCTCTTTCCTGAGAACCCACAGATGACTTTTATGAGAAACATAAATTGTTCATAACATAAACAATTGATCCAAACACCACAGAATTACTTGTGACATTATTAAAAACAAACAAACGAAAACAGTAGCTACGTTTACATGGACACTTTTTGCTTCCATCTAGCTGCAATTCATTCTGATTGATGAATCCGAATGTAGTGTTTACATGAGCGCTAAATAAAGTGATCAGGTTGATAAGCACATTTATATGTCACAAGCTTCTGATCAGATTTAATCTTTTGACATGCACACACTGCATGAATATGTTGCATACTGTTTTAAAAAGTAAAACTTAATATTTATCTACTTCGGGTCCTAATTAGGCGACGACCAGCACATGAACTGTTGTGCTGTACTGCTTACTTTTACTGCTTTATAAAGTGCCCCTTCCCGCACCCAAAACCAGTCGTCTGTTGATGAGAGTCTTAAACAAGGACTGGTGGATGTTGTCCTGCTCCACTTCACAGACGCTGAGTGAAAGCAAAATTTTAGAATGACGGGACACTCATTTATGACACTTTATTCACCAGGAAGAACAGCTTGTTCCGTGTCATATGTCATTACGCTATTTTTACTTCACTGCACATGTGCAGTACTTTCCAGTTTCAGTTTTCAATCCGATCAAGTGTTTACATGTCCTCTTGCTCGGATTACAAAAGGAATAAACCACCCCTTACAATCCGATCGAAATTTTAATCGGATCTGGCCAATTCAATCCGATTGACGTGGTTACATGTGACTTTTTT
>NW_015624203.1:391926-406983 GCF_001515625.1 Sinocyclocheilus rhinocerous | reverse complement strand
GTCCTAATTAGGCGACGACCAGCACATGAACTGTTGTGCTGTACTGCTTACTTTTACTGCTTTATAAAGTGCCCCTTCCCGCACCCAAAACCAGTCGTCTGTTGATGAGAGTCTTAAACAAGGACTGGTGGATGTTGTCCTGCTCCACTTCACAGACGCTGAGTGAAAGCAAAATTTTAGAATGACGGGACACTCATTTATGACACTTTATTCACCAGGAAGAACAGCTTGTTCCGTGTCATATGTCATTACGCTATTTTTACTTCACTGCACATGTGCAGTACTTTCCAGTTTCAGTTTTCAATCCGATCAAGTGTTTACATGTCCTCTTGCTCGGATTACAAAAGGAATAAACCACCCCTTACAATCCGATCGAAATTTTAATCGGATCTGGCCAATTCAATCCGATTGACGTGGTTACATGTGACTTTTTTATTCCGATTGTGCTTCTAGTCCTATTACGATCGGATTATTAGGGTCCATGTAAACGCAGCTAGTGATGTGAGGCGGGATTATCCGTTTGCCTAACCAATGGCAGACAGGGGAGAGTTTAAGAATAATTATTTTTGCCATTCTGTTTCAGTGACTTCAGATTTACACAAAGTCTGTCAGATTGCTAGATGAGTTAGTGCCCAAGTTTTGCAACAAGAAAAATAAACCATGCTTATGAATGATAACTTGAATGAAAAAGTAGAATTGGACAGGCTACTAGTGCTGGGCGGTATACCGGTTCATGCCGAATACCGGTGTTTATTTTTGTTATGATATTAATTTTTTAAAATACCGCAATACACTTCGGAACGCGACACTGTTTGAAAGGGGTCCCTTTTCACTGTTGCACTATGGTGAGGGAACAGCTGTATGTGTTCATGATAGTAAAATAGGGCATTCTAAGTCAATATACTGCAGTATTTCCTCTCTCAATCAGTAGAAAATATGGTTAACACCCGGTCAGGCATGAAAAAAAAAATACTGTCATGTACCGTGAAACCGGTATAATTTTGAAAAATACCGTGATATAAATTTTTGGTCATACCGCCCAGCACTACAGGCTACAATTCAAATATTCACTAAATACCTTTCCCAGATTTCTTTTTCTTTTTTTTAATGAAAACCACATGGGTAGGGCTCAATAGCAACCCTGACCTACTGATTAAAAAAAGAAATAAACGGAACATCAGACACCCAAGTTCAATCTGTCTTCCTACTCAAGTTTGCAATTAAGGGTAAATTCTCATAATAATGAAATACAAATTTGGCAAACTGAAGTAGGAAATAGGATTACAGAAAGTTTACAAGTAAGATATACTGACTTCTCCACAGAGTTGCGAGGAGAGAGCTGTTTAGGTGCTGCTTTCCTGCGCTGTTGGGCCTCCTCCAGTAGCTGCTCTCCCTGAGGGAAAATCCCCTCCATCAGATCCATGGTGGTCTTCAGCTTACTCTGGTCTAAAATGTCCACTAGGGACTTGTCCATGTCAATTATGTCTCTAGCCAGCTCCTTTCTTTTCTCGTCATCATCTGACTGCGAGGGATGTGAAGACACTCCGTTGCTGCTTTGATCTGATGAAGGGGCCGTCTGCAGGCCATGTAACGCATAAGATACTGGGTTCATGTTGGTTTGTGGACCCTGGTCTTTCAGAGGACCCATATCTGCTTCTCTCAGACCAGGCCCCTGGTCCTTTTGCCTGGTGTAAGTACAGAACAGAGAGTATGACTGATCCGGGTTCCCCAAACTCTGAAGAGGAGTTACTCCAGGTCCTTGAGAGCTGACAGGGGTCTCGCTGGGTAGGTCGAGATATTGTCGACTTTCTTTTTCAGTGTCACTCTCGGAGTGAACAATCTTAATGGGAACTTTCTTCACTGACGTGTTCTCATCTTTAACCCTATCCATCCTGGTAAAAAACAACAACAACAACAACAATGAAAATAGAAATATTATTCTGGTGAATTAAAGAAATGGAACATAAGGAAAACTGGGAAACTAGGCAAAATAATAAACACAATAAGGGCAGGCAAAACCATTTTCATGGGTATAATCTTTGTGGAAAAACATGAAACTTGATCTTTTACTTCAGGCTAGTAGGCTTTGCATACAGGAAAATGTCAGCTCCTGTGACCAAATCCATGCATATATTTAATAATCATACAACTATATCACTGAAACACTCCTGTGTCCAGTTCAAAACCTTGGTTTTCTCCAAGCTTTTGATGGCTACAAACTGTAAGAATGCTAAAAAGTTCCCATATTCCAGCAAAAACAAAGCCCCAGAAATTATATTCTTCAACAGTCTTTAGTTGAGGCTGGGGAGGTATCCCTCTTATGACTGATCTGAAGAACTGCAGTACACATGGGCAATCTGCAGCAAGGACACATATGAATAAGCCCCTTGTATGTGCATGAATACAATAAAGAGACCGTCAGAGAAGCACTGTCATTAAATTACTGGGCTGTACGGAGAGTTTCCAGTGATGGTTTTAAGGAGCCCAACTGTGGTTTGCCAGTGGAAATCTCCCTGAATTCCAGCACAGACCTGAAAGAATTCCTGAACGGAGGAATTTAACTCTAAATAAAGAAAGTCTTACCTTCCAGGAGCTTCATCCTGTATGGAGACAGAGACTGGGGGCTTGTCAGTCAGCCTCTGGGGAGCAAACTGGGGCGAGGGTGAACGCTGCCCCTCCATGGTGGGCTGGGTCGGGCCAGCGGTTTGTTGGGTGGGCAGGACAGCTGGAGGGGGAGGAGGTGGAAAGGGAGGAGGCACAAGCTCTTCTTGTAGCTCCTCCTCCCTGGTTGGCCCTTTGCTGTGCTCTGAACCCTTCCAGGGAACAGAGACTGAAAGAGGGGCGGAGATTTGATTGTTGATAGGAGAAAGTGAGGCCAAGACTCCTCCTTGTGATCCAGGCTGGACTTCCTGAAATTTGCTAAGAGGAGGAGGTGTGCCCTCAGGGCATTTGTACTTCTCCAGATGGGGCAAGAGAACAGAGATCTTGTTTTTGGAGAGGGCTGAAGGTTCACTGCGAGTGCTATGGTCAGAGAAATGCAGTGCAGTTTTATGATGACTGGATGGAGGATCTAAAGCCTTTTTCTCCAGGTCTTCAGTCAAAGCCAAAGGAGGTGCTTCTGGTTTCTCCTTGCATACGAGTTCACTGTATCCTTTTTCATGTAACCTAAGAAAACAAAGGAGAAATGCTTTGAAGTAAAATTCTCAATCCACCAATGCACGCAACCAATGAAGATTTATCAAAGGCCCAGACTCTGAATTTATTTTGTCCTTTTTGGTGCACAAAGGCTCACTGTGTTCAGCGTAAATCGATAGGCAGGCAGACATTTCTCCCACATTTCACCATCTCTCCATGGTAACTCCCAGGCTGGCTGTCATACCCAGCATATTTCTGTTCCCACAAGCCTGTCATGCTGTGGAGAATGAATGATCTTTCCCCTGCAGCAACTGGCAAGGAGAACGCATTTCCCTTCTTAATCTCGATTGTTTCCATTTATGTTTTACTCTCTTCCTTGTCTACTCAGATTTATGGAGGCCAGGGAGGGATAAGGAGGCTATTGTGTGAATATTTTATAGAAAATTGCTTGGGAAAGAGAAAATTCACTAATATTACAACAACCTATGAAAGTAACTTTTAGTAAGATATAAAAAATTTTTTTCAGGCTTTCACCTATTACAGATGTCTATTAGAGATGGGTGGTCTGACGGTATATATTTATACCATGCGACATTAGAAATGTGTCAACTGATAGAGACTCTACTGTACAATTATTTTAGTGATGCCTCCCACAGTCAATATGTGCAAATGAATTATACCAATTTAAAAATCTACTGAACTGCACAGAAAGACACAGGATACTGAATTACCTGCTGGATGTATAGAACCAGTGGCTGTGCTCCAAAGAAAGAGACATAAAGAGATTAAAGAAGCGTAAAGAAAAGCAAATAAGTAGTGAGTAGCTGTAGAATGGATAGTCGTTATACTAGTTAAAAGTTTGTGGTCTGTAAGATTTTTTAAAATGTTTTGAAAGGAAGTGTCTTATGCTCACCTAGGCTTTATTTATTCAATCAAAAATACAGTATAACAGTAATACTGTAACACACACATATACAGTGGGTACGGAAAGTATTCAGACCCCCTTAAATTTTTCACTCTTTGTTATATTGCAGCCATTTGCTAAAATCATTTAAGTTAATTTTTTTTCCTCATTAATGTACACACAGCACCCCATATTGACAGAAAAACACAGAATTGTTGACATCTTTGCAGATTTATTAAAAAAGAAAAACTGAAAAATGCTCAGTATTTAGTAGAAGCACCCTCTTGATCTAATACAGCCATGAGTCTTTTTGGGAAAGACGCAACAAGTTTTTCACACCTGGATTTGGGAATCCTCTGCCATTCCTCCTTGCAGATCCTCTCCAGTTCTATCAGGTTGGATGGTAAACGTTGGTGGACAGCCATTTTTAGGTCTCTCCAGAGATGCTCAATTGGGTTTAAGTCAGGGCTCTGGCTGGGCCATTCAAGAACAGTCACAGAGTCGTTGTGAAGCCACTCCTTCGTTATTTTAGCTGTGTGCTTAGGGTCATTGTCTTGTTGGAAGGTATATATATATATATATATATATATATATATATATAAACTTCAAATGACAATTTTCCATTTTATTTTAAAATGTAATTTATTCCTGTGATGGCAAAGCTGAATTTACAGTAGCCATTACTCCAGTCTTGAGTGTCTCCTGATTCAGAAATCACTGTAATATGCTAATTTAGTGCTTAAGAAACATTTCGTATTATCAATGTTGAAAACAGTTGTGCTGCTCAATATTTTTGTGAATATATGAATATAAATATCAATTTAACGCATCCTTGCTGATTTAAAATATTAATTTTGAAAAGTAAAAAAATCAATGTTATCAATGTTATATGATACATGCTTTCATTGCAGAAGTCATTAGTATAGCATGCATGCATGGGTAACATTCAAGTAGGATGCAGGTTCTTTCTGATACTATAGTGTCTAACACATGCATTTGATCTCAACATGAACTGGCATGCAGAACGTCTCCGCTATAATACCATGTAAGCTTTTGTCCACAACACCCCACCTATAATCAAACATCAGTCTCTTGCCAACTTCCCTTGTTCGATAAAGTTCATATGACAAAACATCTACCAGTACCAGTCAAATGTCTAATGGAGAGACATACCAAACATCTCTCCACGTGGATAAGCAACTCTATATTTTCATAGTTTACTAAGCATTTTACATGCAAACACTGACCTGCATTCACCAATTAAGTAAAAACAGAATGAAGCCAAGAAAAGTATCAACTGATAACTAAAAACTAAGAAAACACCTCTTACGATGAATCTTACAGACTCAGGATGACTCAAACTTCACCAGAAAGACTTCAAACTGAAAAGTCCATAATCCAGGTACTCATGCTGCTGCTGTCCATATGAAGTCCATAATCCAGGTACTCATGCTGCTGTCCATATAAAGTTGCTATAAAACAACTAAATAGCAATCCTTGCATTAAATATGAAACTTGACTGTATGAGACGCAGCGCTCACCTCTGATGATTGGGAGTTCTCATCTCAGCGACAGGTGCTTCCTGTAGCCCTGAACATATGTAGTCTCACCTGGGTGGGGCTAAAATGCTTGTAGCTCAATTTAAATGTTTCCAACTGGATTTAGTCCACACTAGCTGTACTTATAAAAGTCAAGAGTTGCAAAGAGGTTTTCTAACATTAGAAGTCTCTGTCAATATCACTTACTGAAGTGAAGAATCCTTTCAGCTAGGACATTAGATATTTATAATTGAGTTGTGCATGTTTGCACGCAAGTAAAATGACTGGGTGGGAGACAGGACATTTAAACAACGATTTCTAAGAAATCGCATAGCGCTATGAAGTGAAGATGCAGGTCTATGGTATAATTCATAGTTGCTCTCTACAGCACCTTAATTACAAGCAAGAATCAAGACAAAACCTTTCATAGGGGGCAATTTACAAGGCTTTAGATGATGAATGTTTGGCGATAACATGCTTATTCAAGTTTGCCACTCCTTACGTCTACACATAGAAGTCTAAGAGAATGACCCAGGAAAGCCAAGGATGATAATTTTATAAAAATGAAAATGTTAGATAAATATTAAGATAAATTAAGATAAACAGGTAGGTCATATGTTACACACACAACTGGGAGCTGTTTGTGACACTGGAAAATGATCTTGTCGCTGTTGTTTTGAAAGAAAGAGTCAAATTAGTGGCAATGTAAACTAACTGAAACTTTAATTTGCATCTCAAACATTGAGAGTACATATTCAATTTGATCTGAATCACACTATTGGAGCCCCACCCAAGAAGTTTGCATGTAAATGGAATAACATCCCAGCCGTCAATCCCTTATCCTTACACTGCATCTTCAAAAGACACAGTTTCTTTCATTTTGTGTTTTCTAGATTATAAATTAAAGAAGTGAGAGGTAAAGTAAGTCAGGATCAATTTAACATGTTTCACAGGCTAGACATGAAAAGACATGATTTCAAAACTTGCTAAGGTAACTGGAGGTCATTTCATGCCCAGTGAACCATACTATCAGGATGCAAGTTCTCCAACAGTAGAACTGTAAGAAAGTAGAACGCTACTTTCTTTCTGTGCCAGTTTGATACATTATTCAAGCACAAAATATACAAACAAGCCTTCTATTCTTCATCCAGAAGGTTTTAAAATTCAGAATGTTCAGCATTATAAATTTGATTAAGCATTGAAGTTTCTCCATAGCACGAGTACAGGGCTTCCATTTATGATTCTTTCAGGGTAAAATGCAATACCTACTAGATTACACGCACATGCAGAGTAAAACTTGAATTAAATCCCATCTTTGCAAAGTTTTACAACTTTAAAATATTGAAATGGGGCAAAATCCTTAAAAAAAAGCCCTTTACAGAAGTAGGAAGAGCAAAAATTTAATTTAGGTTGCTATTTTACTCTCTGGCCTTATTATGAATGGACTTATTGGACACTTCTTACGTCATACTCACATGCCTACACCTCAAAACCATCTCGTTGAAACAAAGCCCAGTCAGTGAGGATAGCAGTGCTGTCACAGCTGGGCTAAATCCCAAGGCTGCAAGGACCATAAAGAGTCTACTGTTTGTCTTTGACCCAACAAGGGCTGACTGATGGCCCAGCTGTGGATTTCTGTATGCAACAAGTTCAAGATCAGAGCCATTAGCACTGGAATAGTTTCACTGACACACCGACAGAGTCTCAGCCAGGACTGTCGGCACTGGTATCATTTCCATTACAAAGGGAAGAGTTGTCTGATTTAGTTTCAAACATGCCCAGGAGTATCATGATAATCATAACAAAAATAAATTACTTTAAAAGTGCAGAGTGATATTCAATAAGCACATTAAAATTATGTATTATCTTTTTACTCTTTAAAACAACTTGCAAGGCAATGGAAAAATAGCAATACAGCACTCACCTTGTACTATTCTTATCCTGTTCGCAGAGATTTGTCTCAGGTTTGGAATAGTCAGCTGACTTCTTTTCTTGAACTGGAAGTTTCTGGGAGGAATATAATACATTTAAACTTAACTTCCTCATTCAGGTATTAATATATCTCAACTACTGTTAACTTCGGCTAGTTTGAGACTATGGTTTTTTGTAATTATGGTCTTATTCGGTTGACATGATTGTGTGATCTTACTTGCAACTTTCCTGGGTCTGAGGGTGTGACTTTTTGTACTTAGTTTAATGTTTGACTAAGTTCTGGCCTTTATATTGCTATCATTGCTATTCACTGGGGATATACAGTATATGAGACTCAAGTCACTTTTGATTTATGATGGTTTCTAAATAAAAACAGTACATGTTTTGAAAACAGTTTACACCAATTAGAACCATAACAATGAAATTAAATCACTGAAAACTGAGAAACTTCATTAAATATGAAATAACCAACCTGCCCATAGAAGTCAGCAGAAGGGGAGGATCTAGATCTTTCATGCACACAGGTGGGTTTACTCTGTCTCTCATTCCCTGTATCAAGGATGTTATCAGCGGAGTGATATCGTCCAGATACTCTTGGTTCGGCTGCTTTCCTTTGGATGTTCCATTTGGCCTCATACTCCGCAAAGGTGCCAAGTCGCTGTTGTTCTAGCATGGCTTGTCGGTTCACCGAGTGAGGGCCATCCTGACCTTCGTTAAGGTGGTGTTCTATGGGGGTTGAGCTTTCACTGTTACTTTGCCCTGCTGTGTCACTCCTTGCAGAATAATGCATGCCTCCAGACTTGGACAGTCTGGTGTCTTCAGATATCTGCAGGTTTTGCTTTGGCATAGGCTTAGGGAAAGCTGGTTTCCCCGCTGCCTCAAATAATCTGTGCCGATTTTCTAAGGGTGCAGCATTATCAGGCACACTGGAGCGCTCATTAGCTCCTACTTCATGAATTTTATCTGGCTCAGAAAAAGACCGAACTTTCTTTTCTGCAGAAAACCGTTTGCGGCTACCAATGCGAAGCACCTGTTTACTCCCTGAGGTGGGTTTGCTAGGTGGGACCTCTGAGACACCTGGAAGCAGAGGTGTGTCTTTCCGAGTGGGACCCTCAGTACCTGGATGCTCAAACAAGACTGGCTCAAGGTCTTTTCTCCTAAAGGATGTAGCCTGGAGGACTCTGGCCTGGGCTTCTTTCAGATGGTCTTTATAAGAGCTGGAAAAGCAGCCATCCGAGGAGGGAGAAGAAGTTCCAGTGGTCTTCCAGACAGCAGGATCTTCCACAGCTTCAACCGGACTTTCTAAAGTGGCTGCGCTTCGACTCTTTTGAAGCTGGGCCCTCCTCATCTGGATCTCGTTGCGCAAGGTGGTGGCAAATCGGTCACTTCGTCTTGCCTGTTTGCCACTCTGACTGTCAAGGGCTTCCTGTTGTGCACTTCCACTGTTGATCTCCTCTTGACAGTCCTCCATGTCATTGTGCTCTTGGGCCAGAGAATAAAGCATAGGTGTTTTCTGGGGACATATCTTTGACTCACTTTTAGTTGGAAAGGGTTGTTGTGAGTACTCTTTAAGATGGAGATGAACAGCACTTCTCCTGTGCTCGGGTTTCTTACTGGGGGGATAACTACCAGAATGCTCATCTGAGCTAGACACATGGTGTTGCTTTTGGCTCATCATTCTGCGATGATAAATGTCAATTTGTTTGAAGGAGGCATTATTGTCTTTATGATCTGTATCAAGGTGCTGTGACTGAGGTGGGAAATAGCGGTCTTTTGCTCCTCCTTGTGAACCTATGGACATCCTGTCCCGTCCACTGTGTGACATTTCCAAGACTGAAGAAGCTTTAGAGTCATCAACTCTCACTAAAGAAGCCTGGGACATTCCCTGAGCGATATGATGAGCGGTAACTCCAACGTGACTGGACAGTGATGCAGCTGGCCTTCTAGTTTGATTGTGGCTATTGAGTTGCATGTGGTTGTTTGTGGACAGCTCCTGCATACTGCTAAAGTAGCCACTGAATGGAGGTTTCAGTGCTGGTATTGTCCTAGTTTGAGCGTGGAAAGTGCCCTCATCGCTGTACTGCCGTGGATGGTATGGAACATGGGCATAGGATTGATGTCTATCTCTGACATCTGTCGTTGATAGGGAGTATGTCTTGTCTGATGACATATGGTGTGGATACTGATGATGGGCATCGGATGAAATGTAGGGATTTGAGGAATCATTTTTGGATGGCAGGTTATAATCGCGTCGACCCTCAAGACCTGTCTCGTTGACTTGGTGAGACCTTTGCATGCTTTCATGAGTTTCTCCTGCCTTTTGCAATGCTTTTACCTGAGGCTTTAACTGGGCGTGAACACCAAGGCCCTCAGAGGAGCCTGTGATCAAACCCTTCTCATGTACCTTGGTAGCTGCAAAACTATCACTGCGTGTCGGTGGAGTGGGAGGTGGAGTGGAGGATACCATGTTTTTCTTCATATCTGGGACATGCCAGACAGGTCCAATACTAACTCTTCCAGAGCTTGAATGCCGAGTGCCTGGCTGTTCTTCAGCTTTTGGGATCTCATGGCTAACTGAATTTGAGAGATGCTGCAAGTATCCAAGCCTCTCATCTTGTCGTACCCCATCGCTTAGGCTTTGGCTATGTCTGCCATTGCTGTGCCTGCCACTTGAGTCCCACTGATTAATTTTGTACAGCATGTTCTCAGTGGAAGCAGCGTTAATTTTGGACAGTGTGTAATCTGGGGTTCCTGAGCTTGTAGAAAAGGAGCTGTATGCAGAGTCTCGTTTACCACCACCCAAATGTTCAGTGCTGTTATTATTGGACTTGCTTGGGGAAAGACGGCCAGGTGGACAGGGATGAGAGCTATGCTCTAGGCTGTCCATACTACCCAAAGAGCTGAACTGATCGGATTCTCTCCGTAGATTTGTTTGCTCCCAGCCGGCTGAGAGTTCAGAGGAGAATGAACTAAGAAAAACAAACATTTAAAGAGTGTTTAGGCTGTATGAACAAATGCAACTGCAGTAAGCCATATGAAAAGCTTCTGCCATTCAATATATATTCGAAAATGAAAAATAGAGTCCTTCATTCCTAAATCTTTACTGAAAGAAGCAATATAGACAGAAACAAATTATTTTCTGTCTCTCCAATTACCTTGCATCATTTCTTGTTCGCCAGACTGGTGAGGGTGTGGACTGGTTTTTGGCTTCTGAATGGCTCTCGTTGAACTTGGTGGCATGCCAGGAGTGAGGTCTGCTCATAGGTTCATTTCTCCTGTGGGCAGCAAACGGGAAAGAGAGAAGGATAGAGAAAGAGGTAGAGCAGAGGAGGAAAGATTAGAAAACAAGGCAATAAAATGTTGTTTTGTGAAAAGCTGCAAAACGAATGGCAAACACAAATCACCAAGCAGCACTACAACAATTCTGAAGGATAGGAGAGTGTCAAAACACGGTAGATGATTATGGAAGTAGTGTAATGATCATGGCATGAGATAGAGAAGCAGCCTGTGAGCATGCCAATCTTGCAGTCATTCACTATCAACACAGAGTTTTTCAACCGTCAAGCACTAACAAAGGCAAAGCCTAACAAAAACCTACAAACACCAAGTTAAATATCTGTAAACCACAAGTCCACACTCTCAACACTCATATAACAGCAACATACCCTTTAAATCGGTTCTTTCTGGGATGCATGAAGTGAAATAAACATAATATATAATTGTTACTGAAAGTGCCACAACAATTAAACAGAGCCTCTTAAAAGAAGTCACATACATTATCCTTATGACATTATCAGCAGTTCAGTCCATATATATATATATATATATATATATATATATTAGACATGACTGATGCAACCTATACTTAAAACAATGAACGATTGAACAAGGTTCCCACACCTTCCAATAAATTTCCAAACTGGATAAGGATTTATAAAATGATTTTATTGAGACCGCACTCATACAGAGCAATTTCTAGCAAATAAATATTTTAGAAAAATTTTCTATTATTTTTTCAATTCATTCTGAATTAAAAAATAATGCCTAGAAATCACAATTTTAAAATTCCCTAATATTTAGTTTTTCATGATTGTGGGAACCTTGATTAAGAAATGTAGAGGATATGCAGGGTGGAAAACTAATAGATGGAAATTTGAACTTCTGATGGATGATATCACAAGGCCATGGAGGGAATATGATTGTAGATCATTATGACTTGACTGGGTGGTACAGGATTAGAAGTGGGTTTTCTTGTGGATACATTGATACCATACCTCATGGAACTTCGCAAAATCTTCGTGAGAAAGCTCCGGGCCATATGCACGTCGCTCTCTGATGGCATTTTCTGTGCTACAATATCCACCATTTTCATCTTCCTGAAGGGAGTTAAAAGGGGGAGGGACACATATAGTCGGAATCTATGAGTTCAATAAAGTTTGACAGGGACTCTAGTGCTGAATTCCAAATGGAGACATGAAAAGCCATCTCTGTGATGGGGAAAATACAGACATACTAGCATGGGCCACAACACTGTCTGTAATTAGTCAAGCATTATATGCAAGAACACAAACACAAATATAGCCTTGCGTAAAAAACATAACCAATTCAGACAAAACAACCACAAAATGTTATACTTAAGACGTTATACTGTATGAAAAATACACTGGAAAAACACAGACAGTCTACATAAATGAAACCTGTGTTTTTAATGGCTATGCCTAGTTCAGAAGCACATGCACGCAAAGACTTTAGCCATAAGTCCATTCAGAAAGACATCAGTGCCAGCACTGAGGCAGGATTTATAAAGGACAAAATCTTAAAACTAAACAAAACAGTAGTCTCTCTCTCCTCATGCCTATAACATACTGACCAGAGATCTGCAACTTACAAACGCTTAGTGTGAATAGTGGACATAGGGAGACATCTTGTGGTTGAGGTTTAACACTACCACTACATGTGACAAAATTTATGCCACAAAAAAAGTGAGAAAAAGTTAAAAAGTTAAATATTTCAAACTCTTTCTAGGATCTGTAGATGTCATGTTTTAAGACTGCCTGCCACTTCTTTTACATCAACGAGTTTAGCACGAAACATTCCTCAGCATGTTGCCCAACATATCCCCAAACTAAAGAGTCCACCCACACCTGACCTGTGACCTTTACGTTTTGAGAGTCAAAACATTCCTGCCGTTTCGGAAATTCAGTCGTTTGGTTTAGTGATAGAATTGTAAAAACAGAAATCCATCTCCTTGAATTTCCAACAGTCTAAAACCCAAGCTTGTGCAACTCTCCATGAGACCGAAGGGGTTAGAACAACAGTCAAAGACATGCAGTGCTACTCCATTAGACCATGAGGTCAAGTGCCAATCACCCTCTAGCCAGTAAACAGTAATAGACATTCTTTGAAATACTTGGAAAATAAAAACTATGCTAACCCAAATATCCTTGACTCCAAAACATTTGCTTAAACCACCTTTGGCTACCCAAGCTGATGTTGTCTAAAACAAGATGTACATGTAACGTCCTTGTCCCAGGTTTAAAAGATGGCGGAAGAGATTAAACAGCAAATTATGGACAAAGTGGCCCAAAAGACACCCTTTGCTTTCGCTCAATGCTGCTCTCTTTTCCTGTGTAAAATTTTCAAGTGTGTATGTGCTCGCCACACATGGTGCTAGCTATTCAGATGCTAATGACATTCTCTCCATTAGACGTATTGTCAGGGCTACAGCTGGTCTAGCGCAGATATGCCAGTGGTCCGAATCAGTGGCGCCCAGGCGGAAAGTCCCCCACCAAAGTTTTCAGAACAAGGCATGTTCAAAAACAAACAAATCACTTCTGGAAAGACAACAACCTATTCCAAAGCCTGATGCAAATAATTCAGCTTGGGTAAAGAGTTAACATCCAAATCTTATTCACAGGATGATCCAACATGAAAAAAAAGTGTTCCAAAGACACCTACATGAATGATTAGCAAGCTTTTGAAAGGGAAAAAAGCTACTGTTTACTAATATAAGTGTTAGGATCTGATGCAGTGTTTGAAAACCATCAAAGGTTGATTTTGGTTTGCCAAGATAAATGCAACAGGTTTCATGAGGTCAAATTAACATACTATCTACTCGTTTACACATGGCCCGAGTCGTCTGAGGGGCAAGCTGCACCAAAGCTTAGATGTCACAAACAGTAAAGTAAGACAAGACTAAACAGATGCCAAGATAAAAGCAAAGGAACAACAACAGGTGTGAGACAAAGACAGTAGACGAAAACAGACAGCAAAACGTAAACTTTTAAACTCACCAAACAATCCCTCAAGCAAGAAAGTTTGCCAAATAGGTCCCTAAAAGAGCAGACCTGAGACGCTTTGATGGATGAAATGGTACTGAGAGTCCGGGTTTGCTCCAGTGGACTCCCCAGGCAGCGCATTCCACATTCACATCAAAGACAGGCCAGGACAAAGGGCCCTCCATAGACGGCCAGTCCCGGACCGCAGCGTGAGTCTTTTCAACCATCCACTTCTTCCATATGAAAGACTACAGAAAAAGGTAGCCTTGAGGAGCCCCATGTAGAGAGCTGATCATACGAGCCATAGCACATACACTCTCATATCGACTTCCAATGCCTGTGTGACTGTTGCAGTCAGGGCAGATCTCTACAGGGATTATGGTGATTTTACCCTGGGAAGGAAGGGGGGAGGGAATGAGGAGGGGGCTGTTGTCAAAGCCAGTCTCCTTGAAGCAATCTAGCAACTTCTGTTTCCCTATTGGCTCAGGGATTGTATGCTAATGAGCAGTCGAGAGGGCCAAATGTTCTCACTGAACCCCTCTTGTGCAGCGGTCCTCTGTTTCTTCTATTACTATGGCAACAGGTTGATTTTTGCAGTCTTAAGCGCACTGGTTTGTGAAGTGGAGCGAAACCAAAGAAAAAATAATAATAGAATTACATTTTAAAAGAAAAAGTAGTTTTATTTTAAAACATGATCAGATGAGAAAAACATTTATTTCCATAAACTGATCAATCCAACACTGAATATTCAGTAGTGGCTCTGGACTACACAACACCAGAGTTTACTATTGAGGCGCCCTACTCACTGACGGCACTAGACGTCACCATGACCACTGACCTCAAGCCATAACCCTCCCAACCCCCGAAACGGATCATGTGACAAGTAGATCACTCCAGGTCTGACAAAAGCCATCTGGGTAAAACAAGTTTAGAGATCTCAAATAATCAACCTGTTCGCTTTGTAAACCAGATCTCTCAAGAGTGAAGCTTGGCTGTGATCAGAGCTTGACCTACAAAGTTCCGTGCTTAATTAAAGGGTTAGTTCACCCAAAAATAAAAATTAGGCTGCGTTTTACTCACCCCCGATGCATCCTAGGTGTATATGACTTTCTTCTTTCAGACAAATACAGTCGGAGTTATATTAAAAATTGTCTTTGATCTTTCAAGCTCTATCGTTGCACTCAGCGGGTGTTGCATTACTTCTGTCCGAAAGACGTGAAATAAAAAGCACCTTTCCATAAAAAAAAAGTGTCTCACACGGCTCCGGGGG
>NW_015624203.1:385262-387559 GCF_001515625.1 Sinocyclocheilus rhinocerous | reverse complement strand
GGGGGTGCGAGGTTGTGGTTAGAACGCTTGGTTGAGTGAGTGCATCAGACGAGACGACGAAGAAGAAGTGCTGCTGCAGAGTTAGTGCATCAGAGAAAACGAAGAAGAAGAGCTGCTGTGCTGTAGCGTCAAATTTTCGTCATGTTTAGAACAATTCTTACAAGTATAACACAACGTAGCTGGGCGCCGCACCAAGCATGAGAGCATGTTCTAGTACACCCCCAAAACAAAATCAAGACTTTGTAAAAGAGCATAATAGGACCCCTTTAATTAAAACTTTTCTTGGCATCAAAACAAGTGGTCTGGTGACAGGCAAGAAGATTACAGAATTGTTTTGGCCTATGCCTGATGGGCGGGCTTTTACAAAATCTTTCACAATGATCTATTGTGAACCGAACTTCTCATCCGTGCATTCCAGACAGGAGGCCATTCCTAGGCACTAACGCTCTCATAAACATTGCATTTTTCTTGCTGCCTCAAAAAGGTAAAGCAGGCAAAAAGATTTGTAAACTTGTACAGATTTGTAAAGCTCTTATTTTAGAGAGAAACCCCATTCTAAAACCATCCTGTCAGCTGTTGTTATTCAAAGAGACAAAAGTAAGTGTTTAAGGAGAGATATTCAGTGGAATGTCCAACAAGATCTTATCTGATCCATCTGGCTTTGCTCCATCTAATGGAAATCGCAATTTGTTCAATGTAATATTGGACAATACCGCTAGAGTTTTGGCTGCATTGGAGTCAGTTATTCATCTGGCTGTGGAGTGTCTGCACAAAGCCCTTCTTCAGAACGCATCTCAATCAGCCTGCTAATACAGGGCCAGGAGAGGCCAACCGTGAGGTGCCTGTAATGACAGGCACATTCCTGAGCTGCATGTCATACCAGCCAAAGAACCAATAGGAGTCTAGTCCCCTGCTGGGTTCACAACTGCGTCTCTTTTGTTTGGATGTACAGCACTATGATGTATCAGCATAAAGCATTTCTTAAGTGTTTGTGTTGCACATCATAGAAGACAATGTTAGCATCCGATAATTTTAACTGTTCATTTTAAACTGGTTAATTTTAAGCTTTTTTGCGCTATTTTCATCTTCCAGGTTTAAAATCTACATCGTGTTGACGTCACAATTTGTGATGTGTCAATGGACTATAGTACATCGATGACGCGTCGGTGTCTATTAAATTATTCATGTGACTGCGCTTATCCTATGAGAAGACGCTTCGCTTAATTATTCACAACAGCATGTGTTGATTTGCTATGACAGACGTTTCAGACTGTGAGATGACCTTGTGCACATTAACTGAGAGAAACATTCATGGATCGAAGAAGAGTTTGTTTTTGCTTTGTAATAAGAGTTCGGCACAAACTTCACGATTCATTCACTTGGTGAGCATAACCGTTTTTACAGCTCTGTGACACAACCCGTCAAAAGGATTATATAAACGCCACAGAATACGCCTTAAAAGTTCTCAGAGGAGCAGCAGCGCGTTCATATATATGTTTTCGATGCAGAGTGCAAATGGCTGTGCATTTATTTGTGTTTTTAACTCGATGGGAGCGAAATGAAACTGTCTGAACGCAAAGCTGTGTGTGTTGTCGGTCTCCCCTCTCTTCCCCCTCCTCCGCTCCGCACCACGCCCACTTTTTTAGCGTTTTTTTAAAACTGTGGTGAGAACTAACCAGCAGGCCCGGACTGGCCATCAGGAGCACCGGGAGAATTCCCGGTGGCCTGGCGGCTGATTCGGCCCGCTGCCCTGTTTTTTTTTATTTTTTTTTTAGTTATTATTATTAGAGATATTGGGGAAAATGAAGAATAGGGAAAGGGAACTGAAGGTGCAGTGCAAGAGAGAACCTTTTATTATTTTCCACGGCCCCAGACTAAGGATTTAGAACTTTTTATGTGATGGCCATACAAATAATAGGGTTGTCTGTGGTTTCAGAAATTGTTGTGGATGTATAGGCTATATACAGAAAAAAAGGGGCCAAAATCGCATCTTTTGGGGTACAACAGCTTGTCACTGGAGCAGTACTCCTAAAAAGACATATTTGTTCATTTTTTACCCCTAATAGGTAGGCCTACAAATTAGTACCTTAAGGGTACAAATTACTACTCTAAGGTATGCTAAAATGTTCCTATTAGGGGTTAAAAAGGTACAAAGATGTCCTTTTAAGAGTACTGCTACAGTGTCAAGCTGTTGTACCCCAAAAGGTACAATTTTGTTGATCTGTTGATAAAGTTGACTAATGGTTTTCTATGAAGGTATTTTTGGTGCAAAACAACTGAGCGTCCGTGACAGCGGA
>NW_015624203.1:382972-384664 GCF_001515625.1 Sinocyclocheilus rhinocerous | reverse complement strand
TTAACTGAGATAACTGAGAGAAACATTCATGGATCGAAGAAGAGTTTGTTTTTGCTTTGTAATAAGAGTTCTTCACGATTCTCTGTGACACAACCCGTCAAAAGGATTATATAAACGCCACAGAATACGCCTTAAAAGTTCTCAGAGGAGCAGCAGCGCGTTCATATATATGTTTTCGATGCAGAGTGCAAATGGCTGTGCATTTATTTGTGTTTTTAACTCGATGGGAGCGAAATGAAACTGTCTGAACGCAAAGCTGTGTGTGTTGTCGGTCTCCCCTCTCTTCCCCCTCCTCCGCTCCGCACCACGCCCTCTTTTTTAGCGTTTTTTTAAAACTGTGGTGAGAACTAACCAGCAGGCCCGGACTGGCCATCAGGAGCACCGGGAGAATTCCCGGTGGCCTGGCGGCTGATTCGGCCCGCTGCCCTGTTTTTTTTTATTTTTTTTTTAGTTATTATTATTAGAGATATTGGGGAAAATGAAGAATAGGGAAAGGGAACTGAAGGTGCAGTGCAAGAGAGAACCTTTTATTATTTTCCACGGCCCCAGACTAAGGATTTAGAACTTTTTATGTGATGGCCATACAAATAATAGGGTTGTCTGTGGTTTCAGAAATTGTTGTGGATGTATAGGCTATATACAGAAAAAAAGGGGCCAAAATCGCATCTTTTGGGGTACAACAGCTTGTCACTGGAGCAGTACTCCTAAAAAGACATATTTGTTCATTTTTTACCCCTAATAGGTAGGCCTACAAATTAGTACCTTAAGGGTACAAATTACTACTCTAAGGTATGCTAAAATGTTCCTATTAGGGGTTAAAAAGGTACAAAGATGTCCTTTTAAGAGTACTGCTACAGTGTCAAGCTGTTGTACCCCAAAAGGTACAATTTTGGCCCCTCTTTTTCTGTGTGGCCTGGATGAGTGTGAGATTTCCCGGCCTGAAATTGCATCCCAGTCCGGCTGGCCCTGCTAACCAGTGCTGAAACAGAGGGTTTCATGACCCTTTAAACTTGCACATACTACTATTAGAGCCGAACAAGAAATTCATGGCTTGCTTACTCAGGGTTTCCTGCATGTTGATGTGATTAAGGATGCCCTTAGTCTAACCTCAGCTAACAGAGTAAGAAGCAAGAAAAGTGCACAGTAATCAGATTTAGGTGACCAAAGGACTCTAAAATCATTGCTCCATACCAAAATTGATTGGAAACAGTAAGTACAGGAGACTGAATCCGTCTGTGCAAAGTATTACATTCCAAGAGACTTAATATGACCTATAGATCAACATCTGATCACAGTACTAGACTAAGAACAAGGATTACCTTGCAGTGTACCTTGCATGTATCTGACATGTTACTGAGATTAAATAAACAGCTTGCATTACATTCATAGAAGAAAATAAACAGTTTGACCTCATTTTAGAAAAATTAATGAGAACTTTACCTGGTTTCTTTCAGAAAACACAAAGCACGTCACAAACTCTCTTTTTTTCCGTCTCTTAGTTTAACGTATCTTCTATTTACTCTTACTTTTGATCTCTTATTAATTACTCTTTTGTAATTACTACCTATTGTAATTCAACCCTCTATGCAGACCTTGGCAATATAATCGCCATTGGCTAGTAAATTGTATTGTTTACTCGCCAGACTGATATACTATTTTACACACACACACACACACACACACACACACGTT
>NW_015624203.1:364977-381692 GCF_001515625.1 Sinocyclocheilus rhinocerous | reverse complement strand
ACACACACACACACACACGCGCGCGCGCGTTTATTTAGCTATCTAAATGGGGACATTACATAGACTTCTATTGTTTTTATATACAGATAGTTATACACTTTTTAACCTAAACCCACTCCTACCCCTAACCCTACCCCTCACAGAAAAGTTTCTGCATTTTTACAATTTCAAAAGTAAAAAAAACTTTGTTTACTTTATTTTTATACCAGTTTTACAAATGAGGACATCCACAAATTGAGGTTTTTGCCGATTTTGTCAGGCTTTGCTCACTTTTGGGTACAAATTTGTCCCCAAAATATGGTTAAGTACACACACACACACACACACATATATGATTCCACCCAATCAGCTTATCTTTGTAAAATGGAACAGCTTCTTAAATAACTGAATGTGCACTCTTAACTTCAGCCAATCAAGCATTATATTATGATATTATGATAATTAAGCACTATTTAATGATACAGCTAGTGATTAGAACTAAAACTTGGTAACCATGAATGAATGCATATTTGTCATTTTAACTGAACTTAGGACTGGTGGTGGTGTTTAAGATATTGTTGGTCATAGGTAATAGTAATTATTATTAAAAGATACTACTACTACTATCTGCTGGATCTGCTGGGTTCATGAATATTAATCATGTTGTCAGCGTTCGCTCGAACTGATTTGCTGAAGTGACTGTAGGGACGGTAATAGATGAGCGCCAACCAACGAGAGCTGTTCGCGCATTAGCTCCGCCCACTGCCGAGAAACCGGCATATCTCCTGCTTGTTCTTAAAAGCTGAATAATTCTAAATGAACTCTGTTATTTTGACAGGAAAATACAACAAAGAATATGGTTTACATGTAACGCGTCGATTCAGCGTGGTATGCAAGACTCTCGCTCTCTCTCTTTGCATGTGTGACAGATCGCTTGACAGAGAGCGAAACTCTCAAGCGCTCAGTCAGCGTGTTTATCGAAGGAAAATCTGTGTTGAACGCCTCTCACACACATACTGGCGAGTAAAATCTAATAATTTATTAGCCAATGGCTAATGTTAGACATTATTTAGTCGCCCAGAGTAAGATTTAGTCGCATATGTGAGTGATTTACTCGCAATGTAGAGGGTTGTAATTTGGTTTTATAGTTATATGTAAAGTTTGTATGTTCCAATTCCTTTGCAATAAAAAAGCGCTCCTCTTGAGCATAAAACAACTTCATTAAAACTTAATTTTGACTTCAATAAAGACCTGATCATTATAAAGACAAATATCACAGCTTGCTCATAAATCTGTTTCACATTGGGAAGACATATGAGAACTACCTGATTCTTACTGTTGGTACATGTGTAATTAAGCAACACTGAAGACTTTACATTAAATTTTGCAATATATTTTTATAAATAAATTACAAATAAAAACATTTACAATACATTTTTGAATCTAGTTTATATTTTGATTAGCCCTGATATTCTTATACTTTAATCGTCAAACTTAAAAAGTCTGAAAAAGTGGTATACATGTCAATTTAGATTTAATTATGCATCATAGAATTACTTGTGAATTATGAAATAATTAAGAAACAAGAATACTTATGAGATCATGAATTTGATGAATGGTTCAACCCAGAATTGTTTGAGAATGAATCACAATTAATATAATCATAATAAGCTATTTTACAATGACACATATTTGGAGTAGAAAGTTGTAGCTACTTTGTGTTGAGATTAGGACCAAATCTAACTCTAATAGTGTTAAAACCATTTCTGGTTTCCCCTACCGACTGAGCCAGTTTCAGGCAGATAAATCTCTCAGCACCATCTTTCCCATGTACCTTTCACTTTCAAAGACTGCTGATGTAACAGGTGTCATAGCAACTAAAATAAAAGAACACAGCTTCAGAAGGATTTCATCACCATAGCACTGTAGGAGCTTGTCCGAATTATTGTTTGATGCTGCTTCCTGTAAAGCCAAGCCACCTTGTGTTAAAATATGACCTGAGGCATTTTTTAAAAATTTAATAAAATAAAAGCACTGAAACAAATCAGTCAGATTTCTCAAGTATTTGTTTCAGCCTTGACTGAAGTGCAATAAATCAGTAAAATATTGTACTTCTAAGTCATGAAATCCAGACACTACAAAACTGAAAACGTATGGCAACATTTCAACTTTTCAAAACTTTACATACCTCAATAACACCTGTACAAAAAGTCTGAGCCCACTACAGCATCTGGTTTGATTCAGTCATGATGTGCTTCAAAGACCAGCTCCCATTACTGTGGTAATCCGTGTTTGATTTTTCCTCCTAAAGTACTTGTGAAAACAGCAGCTCTTCCTTTAAGGCTGATGAAATGTGTCTAACTCACGGGTGTCAACTCACCTTGCCAATGGACCGTTCCACAAACCATTTTAGAAAAGGGTGGCTCAAGAATTAGCACCACATGACATTTCAAATTAAAAATCACTTTGGCATTTAGATGGCTCTGATTCAAATGTTGCAGTGTGAAATTAAGAAAACAAGAAAGTAGTTTTACTGGATCATTGAGCATCTCTATAAATCATATGCAGATTATTTGACTCCACCCCTGCTGTGGTGATCAAGTTCAAGTCATCCTCCCTCAGTTAATGCCATAGGAGAGATTTACCAGTTCTAATTGGATTCTGAAGCTCAGAATGACACAGCTCTTGTCACTAAAGCCACACACCTTTATTACGCTATTGGGCAGAAGGATAGGGAACACATTGCAGCCATACATTTTGGCATGGCAATACACGTCCAAGAAGGGCCTTTTACTTAATGCTCCACTTTAACATTTAAAGCTACATCCTGTAGCTGAAATATTTAGTTCTTTAGGTGCACTTTAATAGCTGAATATGTATGTAATTACTAAACGAGGGAGGAAAAAGGTTAATGTCCTATTTTAAGCAGGTTTTTGGAACAATGTTGCAACCAAAGTCTGTATTTAAGCCAATGGAAGAAAGAAACCCATTCCAGCTGTATCCTGGGAAAATCATTAATTACTGACAGTTGGTCTATTGCAAGAGGGATGTGGATTCTTATCTGCCTTAAACAGAAAGCTTACAGGAAGTGTAAGACAAATGTCAACACAAGCCCAAAAATTCAAGGAATGAAAAGAGCAATTTCTCTTAGCTTTGGTCACCCCAGGATTATTCCATCTACAGTATCAGTGTACAACATTGTTCACCAGCCAAATAATATTTCACAATACTGGTGTTTTTACCCTAAACTTTTTAATGGTAGTATGTGTATATATATATATATATATATACACATACTACCATTAAAAAGTTTAGGGTAAAAACACCAGTATTGTGAAATATTATTATTATAAAATAACAGTTCTCGACTTTTTTTTAGAATAGAAAGAATGAATATGAATAAAGTTCAAAAGAGCAGCATTTATTTGAAGAAAAAACTAATATTTTGTAACATTATAAATGTCTTTACCATAACTTTTGATCAATTTGTGTGTCTTTGCTGAATAAAAGTATTTTAAAGTATAAACTATAATGTTTTTCAAGAAAAACACCCCATAAAAAAGGCATTGTACACACACAGACTCACTGTATATTTATTTATTTAAGGGGATTTTATTCGCTAAAAACAAATCTTTGAAAGTTTGCATTGTCCTTGTTTTTACTCACGCTAGTGTTACTGAAGGTTTTTGATTTCCCCACCACATAACACAAAATGAATTATCACACAAAATGTTCAGCTTTTTCTATACAATGTGACTCTACTGTCTGAACATTTTGTTAGATAACTTCTTTTGTGCTATCATACACAATCAATGATTGTGTTATGGCTCTACACCACTAGGTGGCAGTAGTCGTTCTATGTGAGAAGCTGGCTACAGTAGAAGGACTGGCCTCTGAATGATCTGTTCATAACAAAAGGTCTCTTGGGTCAGTAATGTCAATAGAGCATTCGAACACATCCCAATTAGAAAACAGAAGAAAAAAAAAACACCCTCTGTTATTGTCAATAAGCTATGATAAATTAAACGTGCTCCCCTGAGGTCTTTTTCCAAACACGGTCTCTGAGAATAGTAAATAAACAATCAACAAAACTTCACAGAAAACACAGAGAAGATTATTTATGAGAATGACTAAATCTGAATCACAGAGATAAACATCATCTTTGATAGTTTCACTGGGGAATTCAAGGTCATTTCAAGACAAGCCAGTTGGCAGACGTTCCTAAAACAATAACAGTTTACAAAAAGATTTCTCTGAATCAGTCACAACAGAGTCACAACAAGAAAGCGTAACGGCTAACTTGGATCACGTGTCCCTTAATAACCAATCACAATACAGCCTTGACGTCACTGAATTTCAGTCAGAGTTGTACGACACTCAATCGCCGTTTACAGATCCCATAGGAATGAATGAGAAGTGCCGTAAGCTGAATCCCACCTGTCACAAAAAGTCAGTGACTTCTCTTATAAAACGGCATTTTTTTCGTGGTAAACTCTAAAAATAGTTCAATCCAAAAGTATTGTTTAGTGTAAAACATGTTGAAGATTAGCAGATAGGCTGTTGATTCATTAAATGATAAGACGTTTCCTCTAAAAAGCTGTTTATTCAGAGTAGTGAAACCTCTCCTCCATTGACATCCATTTAAAAAAATGGCCTCTGGTCTCCTTTCCCACGTACTGCCAGACCGGAAGCGTTAGCTTTAGCCGTTACGCTTTTTCGGCTAATGGTTGCAGACTTGCCTTCTAGTGGCTTTGTGCCACTGTTTCAAGGACTTTATGTGAAGTCACTGTTTTTTTCTAAACCCAACAACCACAATATTCATGCGGAGCATGCGCAAATAATCTGCACTGCAGATTTCTTTTCCCTTTTTCCACCAGTGACAACAATGATATTTTCATTCATACTTTTGAGAATCGTTGACTCTTTCTTTGAGCAAAACAATCAGTAGGTAAATCTCTAAACAGAACAATGGTTCCCAACCTTTTTTGGCCCAGCATTGTGAAATATAGAAACGTTTATGAAATCGTGTTTGCATAAAAGGGTGTATTAAACTGTTCAAAAACTACAGTAAAACCAGCAGCCAGATTATTATAATACTCAGCTAAAGTTCATCTGATGCTTTCTGTAGCACATCTGTGCTATTGGTTTGTAGGGCTCTTCTAACAGACAATCCATTTCTGATACTCTTTTCTAATAATTTATAGTTCAAATGTTCTTTTACCCCTTTGAATCTCTTCTTATTCACCAGTTCCAGATGTGGCTTTTTCTTTGAAACTCAGCACAAAAGGCTGGCATCCCAGCTGAAACTGCTGCTTGGCATATACTTTTCAATAAAGCTGCTGGCTGAGAACCTGTAAGGTATCAGTTTCTAAAACTAGAGACTCTAATGTATTTGTCCTCTTGTTATTGTGTATCTGAACCATCCGCATCTATCTCTGTCTGAGTTAAATCCAGTTTGCTGCTTTTGTTTAAAACATCAGTACATATACTCATAGAATAGCCTTCATTTCTTGAAATTTTTTAAAGCCAAATTCAAACTCTGAAAAACCTAAATAATTTAGAAACTGGGTGTTTGTTGACTTAAGACAGTTCTTGCATTACAATTTGCACACTTTTTAAATAGCTCCTATTGTAGCACCAGACAAGACAGTCTGTAAAAGTGTGGATGAGTTATCTAATCCACAAGCAGCAGACTCCAAATCCCATTTTAATCACACTGACCATAATCCCTAAAAATACCTCTGTAGTTAGATTACCTACTCAGTGGGGCATCTGGGCACACTGGCATTCACAGAAACACTCAACTGTGCATTATGCATGAGTGACAATATTTAGTGTGTCATAGGATGAATTTCATTCACCTAAGTGTTTAGTAATCATGTTCATTAAGGTTAGTTAATCTATTTAATCACTGTGTGACATTTATCACTTGTATTACTATGGCGAACTACAATCATTGTATAAACAATTGGAATGCGTAAAAAACAGTTAATGTAGTTCATCAGTATTACCCAAAATTGTATCGCGTAAATATAGTGATTACAAAAGATGACTAATTAAAAGTAATTTGGTGTGTCATGCAGTATCGTGCCAAACCAATTAAAAAAAAATTCAGTTACCAATAACTTTCACAGTTAGCCATGACTTATTTATTGCACAAGCAAAAGTTTACATTAATACATGGGAACAGTGAAAAGTGAATAACACTGGGCTGGTCATGCGATCTCAAATGGCAGCCTCCATGAACAGGCATGCTTATTCTAAAATAAAACAGTTTTTATTAGGCTACTGATATGACAGCACTGTTAAATAAAAAGAAAACTATTAGGAATCATTTTTGTTAATTTAAATAAAGCTGAAATAAAATAAAATATAAAATACAAATGTTAAATGAAAAACACAAGCTTAAATAGCTGAAATGAAAATTAGAAATGTTGCCTGGGGAACTAAAATAAAAGACATTTACTAAAGTTAATAAACTAAAACTCAAATAAAAATAAAATAAAGCTAAATATTGAAAAACAAAAACTAATAAGAGAGACAAAAGTAAATACCAAAAATACTAAAACTAAAATTAAAATGTAATGTAATATAAAAATAAAAGCTAATTTAAAACATTAATAAATATTATAATAATATATAAATGATACTAAAATAACACTGTATGAGCCTTCATCTCATGTGATCCCTTTTAAACACTTTAGTACTGTTCATTTCTTTGTATAAAATATTTTAGTGAGGAAAAACTTTAATTATAACAAATTACTTAATATGGATATAAAACTTATGACAGTGAACGATGTATCCAGGCATACAGATGGCCTTGTTCCACCATAAATGCTATGCTCTCTATTTGTCCAGTGCCTTGGTCATGCCAAACTAAACAATCTATCTCCAGCTCATGCATATTAGTTTCAAATAAAGTCAGAGTATGCAAAACAGGCACCGTCTACATACGCGACAACTTCCTATTTCCTCATTTCATAGTCAAATGCTTATTTTGTTTAGGCCTTTTTTCAGACATGCAATCTCGTTCAAAAAGCACACTGTTAAAAGCCACACACCACCCTCTGCTCTACCATAATGGTACAGATCGAGTCACGTGGTATGCCGGGCTCAGGGTCGTTTCGGTCACAACCCAGTGATCTGCCTCTGGCTGACATGACATCTGACAAATTTTTCTTGCAATTATGAAGAATTATGACAATGACACCCGCCTCGACAGGTTTTTAAAGCAACATGAGGGTGAGAAGTGGAGTGATGTAACGGCATGTTATTTGTTAACTGTAAATATGTATTGTTATACAGTGGGGTTCAAAAGGCCTAAGACCACTTTTTAAATCTGGGATTCAAATATTATTTATTTTCTATATATTTTTCTATATATTATAAGTTTTACATTTAATGAAATCTTTTCACTCAAACTGCTATGCTGACAACACAAAATAGTATTTTCTTATAAACGAAAAAAAAAGTATTTTCATAAGTGGACACTATAGTTCTGACTTGTACTTGCCCTCCCAACATTTTCACTGGGCCAAACACAAAAATGATAAATGTAAGAAAATGTTTATATACACGACCATTCAAATGTTTGGGGGACGGCAATATTTTTTTTAATGTTTTTGAAAGAAGTCTCTTATGCTCACCAAACCTGCACTTATTTATTTATAAAAACTAATACTGTGAAATATTATTACAATTATTACCCAAAATCCATCAACAGACTTCTGTCTGTTACCCAAAACCTGTTAAATACCAAGCCTTGTCTGGTACTAAAATCAGAGTTTTACTGCATTTTGTTTAGTACATTTTGTTTTATCTGCTTAAAATTGTATGGAAACTAATGTTACTTTTTTTCAGATTTTTTTTTTTATAAATTGAAAGTTCAAAATAACTATTTATTTGGTTCTTGGATCCCAAACTTTTGAACCATACAAGAGCTTAAAAGATCAGGCTATCCATAATGACAGCCATTCAAAGCCATTTTAAATGAGATTCACACCTCTTGTTAAACACATGAGTCTGCACACTGCCCACCCACGCCCCACCTTCTACTGTGGTCCAGCAATGATTTGTTATCTGCTCTCTGTTTGCTAATTCTGACTCACCACCCATTGAAATTATCCACTACAGGCACAGGAAAATACAGGAAAACGTATGCACAGCATAATCACAGCTACAAATAATAAACTATTTTTGTCCACTTGAGCGTTTAGGTTCTCTTGATTTAAAAATCCAAACATCACATCACGAAACATTCCTGAATTCTTTAGTGATTACTCTAATCCAACTGAATAGCTTGTGAGTAGTTACATGTCTGTTCAACAATGTCAACCACTTATCCCTGATTGCCTAATCGGACCACATTCATTTCACTGTTGAAGATACGAAAACGTGACTCAGTCCTTGGTTTTGATGTCACCATACACAACCCCCATTTCATTTTGCATCTACAATAAACATTACTCCAGTAAAAAATGCACATGCCAAAAAATGCCATTGCTGAGAGACAAGAAGTGGGTTTAATCTTAGTTTTGATTCAAGACGAGCTTTAAATTCATAACTCTACTACAACTACAGTGAATCGTCAATAGATATTCAATTCACCTTAATGTAGAATTCGAGTCACCTTCTATCACACGGCAAACCTGCAGTAATGACTCTGTCCAATAGATAAACACAGGCAGTTTTTCTCCCTGGATGACATTGTTTGTTTAGCAGTTATGCTGTAATGCGACCAAACGCACTTAGTGTTTCCCAGATAGGCAGAGCTGAGACAAAGAGGACAGTGTTTGGCACACAAAGAAGTGGACTGAACAGCCTGCTCCTCTTCAACTGAAATGAGCCAATGTAATGCTTGTTTAACAGAAAAATACTATGCCTTTCATAATGCAGATCTTTTCTATATAGACAAGATAAACTCAAACCTGAAACTAACATCCATTTGTTTCATTTCTCACCAAGAGCAAGTGTTGCTGTAAACCTATGCATACACTGCTTTCAGGGTGAGAAAATCTCACATTCATGTTTTAAGTTGGAAAAGAGCAGAAGTCCTGAGAAAACTGAAAACATTCAGACCACGTGAATCAGGACCAAATCACTTCATTTGCATCACAGAGTTGACACGTGCTCTCTACCCGCAGTGTCCACTGGCTGAGAACATCACTTCCAGCCCGCATGCAAATCTACTGCATCAGATAGAAACTTCAGAGAGGGTTGTTAGTGAAAACACAGTGTCTACTCACTTTAATGTTAGCTTCTGACTACGTCAGTAGAAATAGGAAAAATAGCTGGGTACATAATATATATATAAAATTTTAAGTAATACTTCCAGCATATACATTCAGTATATAGCTGAAATAAAAAATTAATGCCTTAAGAATACCCTTATAATGTATTATAAATACGGGCTTCATAGAAAGTGTTACCTAAAATGGAAACTGATTCAGTTTTATTTTAGTTTTCTATTCCTCTACCTCACAGTGTTTGCTTGTAAGTGCTAGAAAGTGATCTGGCAGAACTGGACCATCAAGCATTCAACGGTTCCCTCAGCGTCAGATGAACTAGTGATGCAAACAACACCAATCCCCAATGGCTACACTCACTCCCTACCTACCTGTGACGTACATTTATTCATTGGTGTTTCTACCTAACAGGGCAATGCAATATTGATGGGAACACAAATAATCCTGCTCAAAATATTCAATCCATCTTTTAACATGTAACAAAAACAACAACAGTAAGCAACCACATATGTCTTACCACTGACATGAGGAAATGTCAAAGACCCTGTTTACCCCTGCCATTAACATCCGTTTCTGACAATCTGAACTGAATGCCAGTGTAAGCAGGGTCCAAAATGTTTTGCTAGCTAGATCCTTTCATTGTGGCCTCATTCAGTGGTAGTATGCATGTAAACACATCACAATTGTGGTATAAATGCTATACCACCCTGATCACCTGCCAGTCAATCATTGTGCTAAAACAATGATTTTAAACCTTGCCAAATGGCTTTAATATGTCCAGTTAATATAGAGGCTTGACTTCTTAAATAAATGAGCATTCTGCTGAAAATGTCCCATCTGCAGTGAGATTAAACTTTGGAAGTATATTTGCAAGCAACAGTCTGTTGACTTTCTGTGCTTGCGTATAGGGATGTAACGGTATGAAAATTTCATATCACGATTATAGTGACCAAAGTTATCACGGTTATCAATATTATCACGGTTTTGTTAAATTTAGATGAAAATGTTCAAAAAGAACTGATACACACACTGAAAACATTTCAATAAGTTTTATATTTGAAAATCAACAAACCACAAATACAATTAGCAGCTATATGCACTTTTTTTAGCATAAACATTAAATTAACATTAACATGAAGCCCTAATAATAATAATAATAATAATAAGAAATCACTTATATATACAGTGGGTACGGAAAGTATTCAGACCCCCTTAAATTTTTCACTCTTTGTTATATTGCAAACAACCACATTGCATGCTGCTTCTGCGTCAGACTGATGCTGGCTGGACAGGATTTACCGCGAGTTTTCAAAAGCGTGATAATCAAATACGGTTTTGATGATAATTAAATTTTAAACGATAATACTAACCGTCAGGGCATTTTATCGTGATTTATCGTGAAACCGGTAATCGTTCCATCCCTACTTGCGTATCAACGTGCAATAACACACTGATGTTGTCACGAAATCAGAGAACCTTCACTCAAAACCTATATACAGTATCTGATGCATGTTAGGTGAAAGTAGCTTGACCACTTATGATCAGATTCCACAGATAGGTCTTAATCTCAGGTGTATATCGGCCCAAAAATGATAGTGAGGTTGAGTATCAATTACCTTTTCACCATCAGGCTGAGAGTCTTGTGGGATCCTTTGATTAGGCAGATGGCCTCTTGTCTGTAGCCGCTGAGAGAAATGTTATTGACGTTGACAAGTTCATCTCCAGCCTGCAGTCTTGTGGTTGTGGCCTTGCTGCCCTCTTCCACCTGTGACACAGACAATACACTCAATCTCAATCAAATCTCTTTGTTTCACAGCCATACATCACCTACAGATAAATTGACCTGTACCAATAGCTCTCCCTTTGTTGAGAGACTGAAACTAAACAAACTATGACAATATCTGGACAAGCATTCACCTTTGGTAAATGATCTAGTCACTGTCAGGTAATGCAGTGCGATTATGCTTTGTTCCGATAGGAAGCAAAAATCTGAATGTTTGGCATATCCAACTTTTTTCAATTTAGTTGTTTATAGTGTGAATGGCAACAAAAAAAAAAAATCAGATTTTTACACATCCAGTCCAAACCAAATTGATTTTTGGTTTAAAATCGGATGAAGTTTCAGTGTGAATGGTCACGCTATTTAAAAGTAGCCCGTCACATTTTTGTTCACTCTTTCACTAAAAACTAAAATATATCCACTGTGTAGTGAATAAAAAATGAAGCATCCCGTTTCAAACACAGTATATGCAAGAATATGCAAAACACAAAAATGCAACAATGCTTATGTTATTCAGTATCATGGCACAATGTCACAATACACATGAGCAGAGACAAAGGTATAATTTTTGGTTCTTTCTTTTCTCTAGACAGAATGTGCAATATTGACAAAATTTATTTTTTGGGATTGGGATAATTTGAGAATATTTTGCTGTGCGTGTTTTTGTGCTGGCCTATTGTGGACTTCCTCAATCTTTTCATATATTATAACTCAATTCATTCAAAACATCTGATTCATTCAGAAACAAAGCAAGTGACTGTCTTCATGATTGAATCATTCACTCAAATCAGTGTTTCCCCTCCCACTAGTATTTGTGAATATTAAGCCGCAAAACGACTATTTAAATATGAATTCTGCGTGTCTATGTGTTAATGAATGGCGCAGACACGCGGTTTTGTTTACTACTCGTACTGAAGCGCGCGTAACGCTTCAGGTGATATTAACCGTCTCACTAATGAGGACATACATACATGAACAACATCTTCAGAACTGCTCTGAGAGTCACTTCATTAACATTTTACCGTTTCATTTGAGTAAAACTATCCTCATATCCAGGTCCGGATTAAGAACACATAGGGCCCTGGGGCTATTGCAAACCCAAGGGCCCCCATAGTAGCCTATCTTGGTGCCACAACGTTTCCTACCACAGGAATAATTCGTTTTTTTTATTTATTTTTATTAAATCTCCAACACACAGAGATACAATGAGTATGCACACTAAATATTCCAGGCTACAACACATTAAAAGAATAAATACAATATATGAAGTCAAAGCAAACAGGTTTCCAGAAGCAGCAACAACTGTTAAGCATATACAGCTCCCTTAAGGAGTTTAGTTTAAATAGTTTTATTATTAGAAGGTCTTCTTTCTGGCCCTAGAAGAGGAGAATCATCAGGGCTGGACTGGTGCTAAAATTCCACCCATCTGGCCCACACAGTCCCCCATAAATGTTTTGCTGTGGTTAAGGCAATTGGAATAAATAAATTATTCATTAATAAATAACGGACAAAAACAAATTATATTTTGAATACTTAAAATGCATTTAACAATATTAATATTCCATTATATTGCAGGCTCTTAATTATTGAAATCATATTTTTTTGCAATTAAAGGTAATATCGCGTGAACATTTCACATGAAATTCTGTCAGTGCGAGGGGCAGATGTAGGGACGCGCGCCGCGAGGTGTGCAAGGAAAATACAACCGCACTAGGCTATAGGCTATATTTCTGGCCAGTTGAATAAATAATTAATCACAAAACTATCACAAAAATTAAGTATCTTGGGGATGATCGAGGGGCACAAGGAAAATCTCAGACCCGGCCCTGCAGGTGGCCGTCTTGAGAAGCGAGAAAGCTTCGGAAAACGGCTCATAAAAAGGACGAGGACGTGAATGGTTTTTACAAGTCGGAATGTAAAATTACGGTAATATCGCGTGAACATTTCACATGAAATTCTGTCAGTGCGAGGGGCAGATGTAGGGACGCGCGCCGCGAGGTGTGCAAGGAAAATACAACCGCACTAGGCTATAGGCTATATTTCTGGCCAGTTGAATAAATAATTAATCACAAAACTATCACAAAAATTAAGTATCTTGGGGATGATCGAGGGGCACAAGGAAAATCTCAGACCCGCGGCGGGGGGTGTTTCCCGCGGCCATGGAAGTAATAATGCCATATTTCTACAGTGTCAGTAACTGCATGTTAAATAGCTTAGGTGTGGTGCTGTGGATTAAATTGCTTATTGTAGCTTCACCACAGAGACTTTGCTGTTCACATATAAGTGTCGTGCGTCAAATTCAAATGGGCAAGCGCTGCTTAATATCACTTCAATAGAGCGGCGAAAGTGTCAAGCGGGAGACCGGGTGGACCAGGAGACACCGGTCCGGTGTGGTCCAGCTGTTCTCTTGCGCTGCACGGTTTAGCCAGGTAACTTAGTGCTGTTTCATCACTTGGCTTTTAGTGTTTGTTTCCCATGCGCTACGGTAGTGCCGAGGCGATTAAAAGATACCCGCAACTCTAGTTTAAACAAGTACAAAGACATTTTTATCGCTCATATTATTTGGACTGAAATAGCGCAGACACTAATATGTGGGGGCGTGGTGGGATTTCGGCAATCGGCACACCGGGAAAAGCTCGGGTGCTCCAGATGGCCAATCCGTTCTAGGTCTACTTTTCCTTTCCTCCACAGCACAGCCAATCACATCGGGCCCCCTCAATCCGCGGGCCCTGGGGCTTCAGCCCCACCTAGCCCTTATGTTAATCCGGCCCTGCTCATATCATATAAACACAGGAATGTAAAGGTATTCACGACAACCCGTAAAAATAAAGTTCGGTTTAACTTGATGGATATTACTATTTATCACAAATTCACAATATTCATTTCATATCATTAATGGGTAAGGCAATGCATTCCACACGTTTGTTGGACCTCAAGAATAAAACGTAAGCTAATGAATATTATAATTAATTTACAACATTGTTTCTATTTAATGTCAAATAAAGTGCTGCACAACAGTATTTATATACTGTGTACACTAAAACATGGATGAAAATATCTTGATTGTACGTATTCCTTAACAATAATAATAATAATTTGAGAAGTACATTTTCCAATACATTAGGGCTGGGTATCGATTCAGATGTCCCGATTCGATTTTGATTTGCAAGCTCTCGATTCGATTCGATTCGATTTTTTTATTACATTCAGTTAATATAGTTTTAATACAAATGCTATTGATATTTCTAAAAAAAATGAACAGTAAACATATTTGAGTAAAACTATCCTCATATCATATACACACAGGAATGTAAAGGTATTCACGGCAACCCGTCAAAATAAACGTTTGGTTTAACTTGAAAACATTGCAGCAGAAATATATTACTATTGTTCAGTAGAATGTACGTAATAGGCTACTGCTACTACTAAAATTATTAAAACCTTATTTTTAAGTTATAATCATACAATATTTCTTCAATGTTTTAATTGTAATATTAAATCCCCTTTATTTTCCAAAAATAATTTTTTTTTAATTTTCATTAATTAAAATATAGATTAAATTACTGTTTTATGCCTTAAAAAAATGTGAATACACAACACAGAATTTCTGAGGAAAAAAGCATAAAGCTATTGTAAGAATAAATGAAACATGTTTTTGCTGTTTTTGAAAAAATAAAACATTTCATAGGGCCCTAAACATGTAATTTTTGCTAAACTTTTGATAAATTGATTCACTTTAATTTTAATTAGATTTAATTAGACATGTTTTTTGATTAATAAAATTATATTTAACCATTAAAAAGGAGTCCCCCCCCCAAAGCCATAAAACCTAGGGGAAACACTGCAAATGATTTGTTCAAAAATGCAAATTCATTCAGTAACGAAACACAGCTTTGTGTTGCAATGGCTCTACTCCATTTTTTCTTCGAAACAATTTTTATTGGCATTCTAACTGCATTCTGCAGCCAATGCGTGGATTCTCAAGGCTTGTTTTGTTTGGTTTTTGCAACGTGAGTGACATCTCACACATCATTAAAACAACATTGCACACCTCTCCTAGACACTACTATGGTAAGCAGTGTACATATACTGGATATTAACTGTATGAAAGAAACAGATCTGATTTAATCATGTGCAAAATGACAGTGTGGACAATCAGTTCTAAAGATCCGATTTGAAAAACAAGTGTGAGTAAAGTCTTAGAGCATTTCCTAAACAACTGCACACAGTCCAATGCCAAATATATTATTTGTTGTGTTCTACCCTTAAATGACCAAATGAGAAAGGCATGTTCACCTTTCTAAATCAGCACAGGGGGGCAAGTCATACGATTTCCACATCAACACTTTACCTCCAGAGCCAAGCTAGAAGCGAGTTAATCATAAATATTCTGTCATAAAGAGCAGATTTCAGGGAACATGTAGCCAAATAGGGGGTTTGGTTTAAACTAAAGTAAATTCCTGACATGATACGTAATACTGCTCTATCTTCCAGTAAGCCAGTTAACTGCTATTTGAGCCTTTACCCCTAAGTTGATCACGACTGTTCATTATTTACTTTGCAGTTATGTCTATTACTCATCAAACATGATCCTCTCTGGGGAGATAATATTCACAGGCTTGTACTTTTATCATAATATGTTGCTATTAGTACCATAACATTTTTAGACGGTCAACTTTAAGCTCAAATAGACAACAAACCTTGAGTGATTATTCTTGCTTGCTTTATCACCAGCTGTGGTAAGATTCAAGCACCAATTGGCCCTATAATAAACTTATCTTACTGCGTATACGTGCTCAGTCAAGAATGCACAAATGTGCCTATTTTAGTTATTTCCGTTGCATGCGGTCTTCCCTGCATTTATTATTTTAACAGCAGCAGGACTCTGTGACATCCTGACTCGAGAGCCCCCCTCAGAGTTTATATAAAAAAAGGAAAACTTTTAAGAATGCTGAAATAAGAAGCACTTAGAATAACTTCAAACGTTAATGTTAAACAGGCACGCCAGTGGGTGCCCCCTGGCATTCCACACCATACTGAGAGAATAAATGACTTAGAACAATGGAAATGTTCACTAGAGAGGTATCAGACCCACACAAGCATAGCAAACACAGTCAGAGTGTCAGGGATAAGGCTGGGGTTGTCATTTAATGGGAATGTGAGGTAAAGGCAGAGGTGAGAGTGAAAAAAGACAGATATTTTCTTCTCTGTATCATGCATATGCGTAAACCTCAAAACACATCTGCAGAGTTCAAGTCGAGACCGAGTCTGAGTTCATGACAAGACCATGACAATGAAAATACGGTCTTGGACTCAGACTTGAGTATGGTTTCAAGTACTACAACATTGACTCCCCAATTTCACGCGTCATTTACATGGTACTTCAAGGTTTGTCAAAGAACACAATGGTATTACCATTGTACAAGTTCAAAAAATCAGGGTATAAATCTATTGGATTCACTGTTTGTGCATTCAAAAGTCATTTTAGTAAATACAGAACTATTTCAATTAACAATTCTATTCAACTGGATTTCGATTAAATTCAAAAGCCATTTTTGCAAATTCAGAACAATTTTATTCTATTTCATTAACAATTCTATTTTGTAACATTACAACACATTTATAAAATACTTCCCACTCTTTCTTGGACAAGAATTAAAAAAGAGAAACTAATTCAGACATCAATGTATATGAATCAGCATGATATA
>NW_015624203.1:355263-358249 GCF_001515625.1 Sinocyclocheilus rhinocerous | reverse complement strand
TTTTTTTGTATAGGGTCCTTTTTAAACAATAATGAGGCCTAATAAAATGTTCTTCTTAATTTTTCTGGTAATCAGATGAAGGCATAAAACATCAATTTTATTTATCCTAATCAAATGAAAAACCCTTTTATTTTTTGGCAAACTAAGTGCTGCACAACAGAGGTTTACTGTTAAAATTAAAAAGAAAACAAATGTGATTATTCCTTCAAAAATAAAGATTTATTCATTTTTATTAGTAGCAGTAGTAGTAGTAGCATTGTTGTTACACTGAGTCTTAAGACTGCTAAATAGTAATATTTCTGATACAGTTTCTTCACGTTAAACTAAACTTTTATTTTGATGGGTTGCCGTGAGGAACTTGCAGCTGCTTTGTATGTGATATGACGGTAGTTTTGTCAAATTAAACGGTAAAATGCTAATGAAGTGACTCTCAGAGCAGCTGGGGATGATATTCGTGTGTTCATATCATCATAGTGAGATGACAGAGGCTGAAAACACCGCGAGCCCGTCCACGCTTTAGTAAGTGTGTAGTAAACAAAACAGTGCGTCGCACCATTCGCTATTCATTCATTGCGGAAATCATGGCGCCTTTACGCGTGATGTCGAATGCTTCCACAGATTTGTAGTATTACTATAGAATTTTACCTGAGCATTGCAAATCACGCATGCTTTGTTCTTGGTTCTTGTCATCAGTATCTCTGCCATGATAAGCACTGAATGAATGACAGGCTTTATAACATTGTGCAAGGTAAATAAGAGGGTGACATCTAGTGGAGAAGACTAATGATATGATTCACTTTAATCAGATCTTGTTTTAAATGTTTGCTGAAATAACTACCGGAAAAGATCGATTTGCTGCTTTTGAGAATCGATATCGAATCGACGTCATTTAAAAAAACGATTAATTGAAAAATATATTTTTTTTGCCCAGCCCTAATATTTGTCATAATTTCTTCAAGTTAAACCAACCTTTTATTTTGGTGGACTGCTGTGCAGACCTCATATAGTGAGACAGCAGGCTAAAACTGCATCACTTATTCATACAGAGACACAGAAATGTTTAGCAGCATTTAGATGTAGGCTAAATATATAAATTTATTCAAGTTTACCAATATTGTGGATTAATTATTTTCCTATAAATATTTTCCTGCAAAAAATATATTGTCCATCCCTACTCCATGGTATTTATGTAAGTGCATGTGTCTATGCAATACCATGGCTTTTTCCAACATGTATCATAACCTGGAACCACTACAGCTCCAACAACCAGGTGGTATTTTTCTAAGGAATTTTTCAAAAGCTTGAAATAAGTTCCATGACCTTGCAGTCTTGGCGTGGGGTCTGGAGCATGGGGTGGGGTGAGGGAAGGATGTGGCTCAGAAGAATGTGGGAGTTCTGCTGACTGGTGTCCTGTGCTCTACGCTGAGAGAGCATTGAGCTTTTCAGCAACTTTACAGCCTATCCTGCTGCGCTCAACACACACACACACACACACATACACAATACTCAAAGTACAAATGTTCTTCCAAGAGACATCACCTCTCCACAATGGTGCCATTGTCAAATCTTGACAATGAGAGTACATACAATACACACTGGGAGCTATAACAGGACTCTGCCTGCACAGAACAATCATATGACTAAGGTTTTTTTTTCCCAGCTGAACTTGATCATACACTAAAGAATCTGAGTCGACTCCAGCTACAACAGAAGTGCTGAACAGTACAGATTAAGCTCTTTTGGATGAACACTGTATCCTAGCACAAACAAAAGAGCATGAGCTTAGCATCAGGAATGCATCTAAATTCCTGCCCCTTCAGGCAACAAAATAAAGACTGATGACAGAAAAAAATTAGAAGAAGAAAGAAAGTTCGCTGCAATCACATTTCATATATCAAGAGGCCTACATCCAGACTCCTAAAGAGTGTTACGGAGTGTGTTTCAGGGGAATGGGCAACCCTTGTATGTTCAAAATATCAAGAGATTCATATATAGTGGGGATGCAAAATATGTCAGTCCTATATATTACAGTGTTTCCTACAGACTTACACTATGTGTGGCAGCACTTTCCCTGGGGGAAATATTAGGGATGCACGATATTATCGGACCAACATCGTAATCGGCTGATAATGGCTTTAAATGTAAATATCGGCATCGGCTTGATATGAAAAATTATGCCGATATGTCTTGCTGATAAGAGGAATACATTAACTCACATGTGCTCAGGGTGTGCTAGCGATTAGATCATGTCAGCATTATGGCTCATTCTTGACGCAAAGTTTTGCCTGAATGGTGATTGGATTCACTATTTTGATTGCTGCATTTAAACTGAGAATGCACGTACAGAATGACGCGTTCGGTGTATGATAGAGTAAACAGTAATAGCTCGTGCAGTGGCAGCAGCGGCAGCCTCCCCCGGGTCCTAATACCCGCTCAGTAAGGAGTTTTAATTCTGTAGGGGGCGCTGTTGGCCTACTTCTAATAAAATGAAAGCAAAATACACAAATAATATTAGACGGTGTTTCTGATTAAATAAAGCAGAGAGCTTCAACACCGCCATCGTCTGTATGCACGTACAAATAATTAACTGCACTTGAAGCTTTCATAAAATTAAAAATGAAGCACCCAAAACTGTACATGGCATCATTACGAAGACGAACTATATGGTTATACGTGAAATTCCGGAGGGAACGTCGGATGGCGTCGTGTGGGGACGTAATGACGTATGCCATAATCGAACTATGTACTATAACATGTAAAACGGGAACATGAAAGGAATATTCTAAAAGCCACTCATGTAAACACCATAATCAAAATATTGGCTAATTTATAATAAGGTAAATAATTAGATTACTGATGTCCATGTAAACGTAGTCAGTGATGCCATAAAATCTTGAGTATGTTTTGATTTAAAGGTCAGACGCTATAGCTTACATGAACAAAAAAAAAATCACAAACATGACACTTAAATTAAATAATTTTATAT
>NW_015624203.1:353722-354376 GCF_001515625.1 Sinocyclocheilus rhinocerous | reverse complement strand
ATCTTGAGTATGTTTTGATTTAAAGGTCAGACGCTATAGCTTACATGAACAAAAAAAAAAAAAATCACAAACATGACACTTAAATAATTTCATATATACGGATTTATTCATTAATGCGTAATATGTTATTTTTTAAACAAATTATGAGCTCTGTTAAATCATAAAATAAAATGTTAATGTTACCACTGCATCTTTCTAAAAAAAAAAAATGCAGTGATTAATATATAGTTTATTTATAGTTATTTTCAAATCTTCAATGTACTGTCATTATAAAATAACTTTATTATTGTTTATTTAATTCTAACAAAAAAGTTCTAACCAAAATTAAAAATAATTATATATCGGTATCGGCATCGACTATCGGCCAAAATGAGTTGAAAATTATCGGCATATCGGATAACGGCAAAAATCCAATATCATGCACCCCTCGGAAATATACACTGAACAAAATTATAAATGCAACACTTTTGTTTTTGCCCCCATTTTTCATGAGCTGAAGTCAAAGATCTAAGACTTTTTCTATGTACACAAAAGGCCTATTTCTCTCAAATATTGTTCACAAATCTGTCTAAATCTGTGTTAGTGAGCACTTCTCCTTTGCCAAGATAATCCATCCATCTGACAGGTGTGGCATATCAAGATTCTGATTAGACA
>NW_015624203.1:350153-353700 GCF_001515625.1 Sinocyclocheilus rhinocerous | reverse complement strand
AAAATTATCGGATATCGGCAAAAATCCAATATCGTGCATCCCTAGTATTATGATTAACCCTGTAAAGCCTCAAAAAATCAAATTTTTAGAAATGGAGCAATTGATCGAACCTTAAAATTATTTTTAAAATCTATATAAAAGTTTGCATATGTGTTTTTTGTTGAGTATCATGTTTGATGCATCTGACTTTTTGGCTCCTATAGTATGATATATTATAGAAAAATAGATCAGTTGAGGCCTAAACTGAGCAAAAATATGAAATTTGGTGCAGATGTTGATACATGAGCAAAAAGTAAGTTGCAATTCTGATGCTTGTAATGTGACTCATAACAGTATAGATGTCAGTTGTCACTTTATATCTCCAATAAGGCAAAAACAAAAGTGTTGCGTTTATAATTTTGTTCAGTATATATGTATATAATGTAAATATAAAACAGCAGGGTTATTGAAAGTGCACATTCAATCTCTCTTTAAGAGCGGCAGAAATAGTGGTTTCCCCGGTAACGGCTGTAATCAAAGCAGCGTTGCACTCATGAACGCTACTTTATCAGGCATTATAGGAAAGATGAAATGAAAATGACAACAAAACTTTTCTGAAGACAATCGGTTCCCTTCAAAAATGATACATTCATATAAAAACACCCGTGCCGTGTTTTGATTTTGAAACGTGCAGAGCTCATGTTTATTCAAAGAAGTCAAATCCTTTTGGAAAATCTATTTGTGGCGGTCAGTGTTGATATTGTGGCGGGCCGCCACAAATAAACCAATGTATGGGAAACCCTGTAAATGTCAGACTCTGTTCCGTGTCTGTGTGTGTTTTCTTCCCCCACGTGCTCCCTAGGTGTCATTATGCCCTTATTTGGTTATCTTCCTGTTTCTGTCCTCATAGTTCATTAGTTTCTCCCTATGTCTCATTATTAGTTATCCTCCTCACCTGTCTGCCCCTCGTTATCTGCCCTATTTGAGTTCTAGCCCGTTCTGTTCTCCCTTGTCTGGAATTGTTCGCCTTACTCCAGTGCTATGTGTGCTTTCCTGGTGTTCCAGGGCTCTACGCTTACTTTTCTTTTTAGGAGCACTTGTGTTCCTAACTTAAAACATTTAGGAGCATGTTCAAAATTTTAGGAGCACCTTCTAAACAATTATCCAATATTTTATCAAAAAGTATAGCCTTCCCATTACGAGGTGATATTTGACTAACTTTATTAAAAGTATGTCATCTTTCGTCAAATTCTTAAAAAATTTTTTTTTTATAAGCTTTTTAAAAATTGTAATTAAAACGACAGAATAAGAACAAGCAGATATATTACTCAACGCTGCAAAAACACGTAGAAACCTTTGAAGCTCCCCTGAGCGCAATCACAAGTATGATGATGATAATCGGGTCCAGTCGCACTGGTGCTCCTAAAAAAAAATGTCATAATCGCACGCAAATGCTGTGTTCTGTTCATTAAAGTTCTGTTTATTGGAATCTCCTATGTCTCCGCGTCTCCTCGCTCCAGCACAGTAGGCACGCATAACAGTATTATTTCTCAATTTATTTGTATTGTTTATATTGAATATATTGTCTGATATTGCACATAACTGTTTAATTGTGCATGATCAACATAATTGCTGTCGAGAGATCCACCAATAAGAGAAGTTGCTATTACTGTGTAAACCGGAAATCAAAGCAAAAGAACTCTGCAGTGACTCCCATAAATTACATTTCCATTTAGTCATTTAGCAGACACTTTTATCCAAAGTGTCTTACTGTACAAATGAGGACAATAGAAGCAATCAAAATCAACAAAAGAGAAATAATATGTAAGTGCTGTGACAAGTCTCGGTTAGTCTAACGCAGTACACGTAGCAAGGATTTTTGTTTTTATAGAATGGAAATAGAATAGAAAAAGAATAGAGAACGCTATTTAAAAAAAAAGATATATATATACATATATATATATATATATGAAAACAAGTAGATCAAATAGAAATAGAATAGAGAGTGCTAGTGTTAGAGGGTCAAATGTAGCTGGAAGAGATGTAATTTTAGCCATTTCTTGAAGATGGCTAAGGACTCAGCTGCTTGGATTGAGTTGGGCAGGTCATTCCACCAGGAGGGAACAGAAATGATTGTTAATATTGCCATCGAGTCTTCCTACAACGTCAAACTACACGTATATCCACATATGTCGAAATAAACGGCAATAATCTTCAAATATATGATTTTATGTTTACAATCAATAACTTGCAGTCAAAGGATTTATACTGTACTGGTGTTTGATTTAATTTATTAGTCCAAATTGCAAATTCAAAGTGCAAATTCTAATATTTTGAATCAAATGCTCGGTTCAAGGTTAAAAGAATTTTTAAATGCCTACAGAAAATAGAAACACACTTCCAGATATAAAGCTGCTTATAAAATGTGGCAATAACTGTTGTACAATCTTCTATTCAGACCACAAATGATTGTTGTCTCCATATCTAAGGACAGCTTACACAAAGCGGTGTGTTTCTTTAAAGAAACACCATTATTATAACAGCCTTTGGCAGTTTGGTGCGGTCTAAACAATAGATGTGTGCACATATGTGTATTTGCATTGAGAAAGCTTTCAGAAAAGATAAGAGCAAAGGTCTTGAAATACTTCAAAACATGCAATGTGAGGTTAAATACTCTTTCCTGATACTTCTTACTCTGAACATGAACAGACATGTACTGTATAGTTAAAAGTCAAGCTCTTCAGAGACAAATACTAATGAAAGCTGGTCTAAATTTGACTGGCTCCTGCCACTCCTCAAGACTACCATTAGCAGACTATCATTAACAGACGTTTCCTCTGATGGCTTTCAGTATGTGGGTGAAGGGTTGTTGGCACCAAATTTGCTCTGAACAGGTCAGGGTGTGACAGTCGACTGATGAATCCTGTTATTGACAAATAGGTTTACCATTGCTCATTAAATGGCTGCCCTTTTAGGGTCTCTGTGAGTTGAAAGAATGCATAAAATGAAAAACAGAGGTGGCATGTGAAAGGCTACACTGTATGCTTGCAGTGTAAAACAGGATTATTAGAGAGATTACTGAGAGGAATTAGGGGAATTTTAATTTGTTCCATTTTTCTGTATAAATACTCTGTTTAAATAAAGCCGCTTCCTGCAGCCCTCTTTCAGCTAATGTATGGACGAATAAGGTAAAAACTAATGGCTTCCTTCTAACACAGTTTGCAGCAATAAAACAGACAAAAAAAAAAAAAGTCCCACAGATTTACACTGAATGTCAGAACCGAGCCATATTTAGGAACCAGAACATCATATGGCGCTTTTCCACTGCATGGTACGGCACAGTATGGTTCGGTACGGTTCACTTTTGGGGGGTTTTCCACTGGGTACAGTACCTGGTACTTTTTTTAGTACCACCTTGGTTGAGGTTCCAAGTGAACCGTACAGTTACCAAAACGCGATGTGTAAACTCTGCTGATCAATGATTGGCCGGAGAGAATCGTCACTACCTGCGTCACTGAACTTGCGACACAAACACAGAAGAACCGCTAGATTTAAATCAGCACAGCCA
>NW_015624203.1:319803-348076 GCF_001515625.1 Sinocyclocheilus rhinocerous | reverse complement strand
GAAGCAATCAAAATCAACAAAAGAGAAATAATATGTAAGTGCTGTGACAAGTCTCGGTTAGTCTAACGCAGTACACGTAGCAAGGATTTTTGTTTTTATAGAATGGAAATAGAATAGAAAAAGAATAGAGAACGCTATTTAAAAAAAAAGATATATATATACATATATATATATATATATGAAAACAAGTAGATCAAATAGAAATAGAATAGAGAGTGCTAGTGTTAGAGGGTCAAATGTAGCTGGAAGAGATGTAATTTTAGCCATTTCTTGAAGATGGCTAAGGACTCAGCTGCTTGGATTGAGTTGGGCAGGTCATTCCACCAGGAGGGAACAGAAATGATTGTTAATATTGCCATCGAGTCTTCCTACAACGTCAAACTACACGTATATCCACATATGTCGAAATAAACGGCAATAATCTTCAAATATATGATTTTATGTTTACAATCAATAACTTGCAGTCAAAGGATTTATACTGTACTGGTGTTTGATTTAATTTATTAGTCCAAATTGCAAATTCAAAGTGCAAATTCTAATATTTTGAATCAAATGCTCGGTTCAAGGTTAAAAGAATTTTTAAATGCCTACAGAAAATAGAAACACACTTCCAGATATAAAGCTGCTTATAAAATGTGGCAATAACTGTTGTACAATCTTCTATTCAGACCACAAATGATTGTTGTCTCCATATCTAAGGACAGCTTACACAAAGCGGTGTGTTTCTTTAAAGAAACACCATTATTATAACAGCCTTTGGCAGTTTGGTGCGGTCTAAACAATAGATGTGTGCACATATGTGTATTTGCATTGAGAAAGCTTTCAGAAAAGATAAGAGCAAAGGTCTTGAAATACTTCAAAACATGCAATGTGAGGTTAAATACTCTTTCCTGATACTTCTTACTCTGAACATGAACAGACATGTACTGTATAGTTAAAAGTCAAGCTCTTCAGAGACAAATACTAATGAAAGCTGGTCTAAATTTGACTGGCTCCTGCCACTCCTCAAGACTACCATTAGCAGACTATCATTAACAGACGTTTCCTCTGATGGCTTTCAGTATGTGGGTGAAGGGTTGTTGGCACCAAATTTGCTCTGAACAGGTCAGGGTGTGACAGTCGACTGATGAATCCTGTTATTGACAAATAGGTTTACCATTGCTCATTAAATGGCTGCCCTTTTAGGGTCTCTGTGAGTTGAAAGAATGCATAAAATGAAAAACAGAGGTGGCATGTGAAAGGCTACACTGTATGCTTGCAGTGTAAAACAGGATTATTAGAGAGATTACTGAGAGGAATTAGGGGAATTTTAATTTGTTCCATTTTTCTGTATAAATACTCTGTTTAAATAAAGCCGCTTCCTGCAGCCCTCTTTCAGCTAATGTATGGACGAATAAGGTAAAAACTAATGGCTTCCTTCTAACACAGTTTGCAGCAATAAAACAGACAAAAAAAAAAAAAGTCCCACAGATTTACACTGAATGTCAGAACCGAGCCATATTTAGGAACCAGAACATCATATGGCGCTTTTCCACTGCATGGTACGGCACAGTATGGTTCGGTACGGTTCACTTTTGGGGGGTTTTCCACTGGGTACAGTACCTGGTACTTTTTTTAGTACCACCTTGGTTGAGGTTCCAAGTGAACCGTACAGTTACCAAAACGCGATGTGTAAACTCTGCTGATCAATGATTGGCCGGAGAGAATCGTCACTACCTGCGTCACTGAACTTGCGACACAAACACAACAGAACCGCTAGACTTAAATCAGCACAGCCAGCGAAGGATCGAACGCAACTGTTTTGAACGAGTGCCCCTTTTTTAACAACCAAAAAAATGGCTGTTTTGTGGTCTGTTGAAGTACAGACGTTCCTCTTAGAGCCCTGCACGGGCCTCAAATGTAGGCCCTAGCCCGGCCCTGGCCTGTGACGCTCAGGCCCTAGGCCCGTGTCCGACAGCTTAAAGCGCGCTTTGCAGGACATGGAGTCGCCAGCGCGATCACTTGCTGAGGAGCAGATCCAGTGAGAGCTTGATGGGGCGATGCGGAATGAAAACGTTTTTCAGTAGAGGCGGCGCAACAATAACGACATGTGAATAATCCCACCCACTCTAAAGTGCAGTGGAAATGCAAACCGAACCGAGCCGTACCACGCAGTGGAATAGCGCCAATAGACCGGTGTATGGAAAACCACCAAGCCACCGCTCCGAAAACTCAGAATTTAATCTTTGAAAGAAATTATGCATTACATTAAACTGATCAAAAGTGACAGTAAACACATTTATAATGTTACAAAAGATTTATATTTTAAATAATCTATTATATTAAGCAGCACAAGTTTTGTGAAACTATGCATAAAAAAATATCTGTATGAAACAGAAACAGCAGACGAGCTGAATGAGACGCAGATTCACTCTCTGCCAGCAGGTGGTGCTTAAAGCGTTTCCTTGGTTTCCGCTGTAAACAAAGCAGCGCTGGACTTATGAACTTTAATATGCATTATACAGAGGCAAGAGGAAAAGAAAAAATACCATCGAAACACAGTAAGTTCCCCTCAGATATACGTTCATATAAACTCCTACCCCTAATTGAATCGCGATTTGTTTAGCATCTCAACCGATTTAAATCGTCACATATTTAAATCGATTTTCAACCGGCTTGCGGTTAACCGTTACATCCCTAATTAAAATAGAAAACAGTTCTTTTAAATTGTAATTAGATTTCAGAATATTACTGTTTGAAACAGTAGTTTATATGAACACAGGTCAAATCAGAATAAGCCACAGACCACATTTCATCTAGGTAAGAATAAGTGAAAATGCCTATGCTAAAAAGTTACTGAAATTCATACAAGTATACAGACAGCCTGTCACCAAACATGTTACAATGACCTCACTTTGTGTCAATTATTTTAAGAATTTAGTGAGACCACAAAAGGTTTTCATCCTTCACTTACAAGATGTCAAAGGCAAAGTGAACTTGAATTTATCCCAGATGCTGTATCAAGCAAGTCCAACTGGCTTCAGGCTGTCAAAGATAATTCAGTACATTTGGATAATCAAGCTAAGCTTCAACATTCCTGTGCTGTTCCTGGCACTGCCAGTTTGCCTCAGGAATCTTAGAGAAATGTAGTGAGACAATCCACTGAAAAACAGAGTGAGCAAAGAAAATCAATAAATAAACTGTTCAATAATTAACCTGCAAACCAACTATATGCCTAAAATTCAACCTTTTAATTCTGTAGCTGAGGTAAAGTTTTCCCTAAATTTTACTCCCTCATTTACATCCTTTTATATTTTTCTCTTTTGTGGTTTAATATAAATCTCAGGGAACAGTCAGCTTACAAAACAGGCCTTTTGAAGTTCTTTCTGAACACTTGTCATCAAATAATTTTCTCATCAACATAGTATGTCTGTCACTTGATGTATGCCTAGAGGTCTGGATGAAATCCAGACCACAATAACGAAATGTCTACTTTCACAAAGACCAGTACAATGAGAAACAATTGTTGAACAGATTTGCCAAATCTTAGAAATGACCTCAATTCACATAATGTTCATTTCTCGCATACTATTTAGGACAGCTAAATAGTATGCAAGAAATGAATGTTGAAAACAAGCCAACTGGTTTTTTTTCCAGTGAACTTTGAACTTCTGAGCTAATATTACCCACAACCTCTTGTACTATAAAACAGGAGATTCACTTTTTCAGTGTAAAAAAAGTGCTTATGGACAGCAAGCTGAAGCAGTTTTTAAATATATGAAATCAATGCTAACACAAACAGTACAGTTTCTGTGATAACAAGGCAATTTTAAGACCATATAATGTCCCAATACAGGTGCTGTCTTACTACATACTTGTATGTACTTTTTCATCAAGAGTAGGAGTACATACTTCTACCACATAGTATGTGAATTGAGATGCAGCCCATGTTTACAACTGGCCTTTGTTTGTGTAGTTTTCATAGATGATCTAAGATTTAGGAAGAACTGAGGGGAAGTGCTCCACACCCAATTGGCATACACTTGGTACAGATTTTTGGTCATACTTGGTAAAGGTCATTCAATTGTTTTGTCTATGGCACTAGTACTAGAACAGCAGGCTGGGACAAAAACACCAATGTGCCAAGAATAACAATGGATTCACAACTAATGTTGCAATATGATGAGAGTCAACTACACGCAAGCTGTGAAAACCTTTTACCTAGAGTATAAATGGATACAGGTAGAGTGTTTTGCCAAGTACGAAGGTTCTGGTTTCAGTCCTTTATACATCTTTATATTGGGTTATTGTGTTACTGGGTGCTATACTAAATTTTCCCATGAGAACCAAACAATCAATCAATAAAGCAATCAATCTATCGAACTTATTTTGTACTCTGAGTTTAAGTAGCATGAGGTGAAGTTATATATTTCTGAAAACACAAATGTATGAACAAGAGAGATAACACAGACAAACTGGCCTCATAAAATCCAGCAAACAAGGTAGGAATAAGAACAAAGCAAAAAATTTGTTAAAGAAAAAACATGGAAAAATAATTTAACACATTTTATAGATAGTCATGAATCAAGGTAAAGGAACCTTGGTGAAAACTAGGGATGCAGCGATTAACCGGTTTCGCGATTAACCGCGCTTTAAAACGTCACGGTTAATTAATCGTAAAGGTTCCGCTAAACCGAGTGTTTCTGTTACACGGAACGGAACTGTTGCAGCTTGCGCAAAACGAAAAAAGTTACACTAGCGGTGCACCAGCTTACATTGACGTGCTTATCAGAGGCACGGAGGCTACTACATGCATTAGATGAACTGACAGAGGGACCAAACAGCGAAGCTTTATTTCCACCAGAGAAATGCCTGTCGATAGTGTGGGACCATTTTGGGTACACCAAGAATGACCAGGGTGTCATTTAAATATTGCTGTAAAAAACTGCTGCTAAAGAGCGAATACATAAGGGATAATGCACGGCTTGCTGTACATTGAACGATTTTAATGCACGACGTGAAGGCAAGAACCACCTGACGCGAAGCTACAGCTCGTTAGCTCCGCATTCTGCCCGCTTCAGATCAGAAAGAGATGAAATAGTGCGGTAAGATCACATTTATTTGAATTATTTAATTATAACATTTAGTTACTTTAATTAATTATTTGAGAGAGAGAGAGGTGACCGTTGCCTGTGTGAATTAGCCTGGGAAATGAGTAAATGCATAATAATCGTCATAATCGTAAAACCGTGATTATTCCTCAGACAATAATTGTACCAACAAAATCTATAATCGTTGCATCCCTAGTGAAAACAAAGACCACAATTAAGCCTAAATTTCAAAAAACAGGTGCAAAGGTTATTTTACGGCAAGATTTGGCATCATATGATCCAGTAGGAACAACAAGTGACTTAAAGAGCATCAACGAGGGGGGTAAAAAACTTCAGTACATTATTAACCGCTCTTACCAATTCCTGAAGTGTGACGGGGTCTGCAGGACTCACAGAAATGGTTCTTGGTGAATAAACATCCAAAGATGTGGAAAACCACACTCAGTCTTTAAACCATCTTCTGAGAAACTGTGTTCTACCAAATCAAAGGTTTCCATGAAATTACCTAACTTAATATTTTAGCTCCTTAAAGACCTCAGCAATAGCAGGAATTTACTTCTGAAAGTTACATGCACCTCAAAACTACAGTGTATATAGGGGTGGCCACCAGTTTTAGAAATGGTCATGTTCTACCTTATTTAATATTCTCTATAGCTAAACTTCGAGCTAAAATTAGCTACAAGAGATAGACCTACAGGCACTTAATGAAGAACACTAGGCACCAAATGCTGAAAGTAAGAGCAGTGAGTATTCTTTCCAAATTGATCTGCAAGGTCCTTCAAAGTTGATAAGTAACTAGAAAAGCACACAAAAAAGTTTCGGTCACTGTTTAAAATGAGTTGATTAAAAACTGCAAGAGACCAAAGTGCCATTTCCACAGCCATATAGCCTATAAAACGTACAAAACATTAAAGCGGGGTACAATGCTGTTTCATGCATTCAGAGTTATTTACACTGTTAAAGAGTTGGATTCTCATGCTAAGCATGGACAAAGTTTCAAAAAACAATTTGGACGTATGACAGAGTATTTCTGTGCCAAAAATCTTACTTCCGGGTTCGTACAAGTTTCGGAGAGTTTTTTTCGATCATGGCTCTTAATGACGTAAACGAGGGTGGAACTCCTTATATGGGCATTTCTCCCGGAAGAATGCGCCCGTGCACGCATCGACCAGAGCAAGAGCGAGATCGCGCCATCAACGCGCTTCATCCGGCGGCAGCGCTGCATGGGACTTGCTCGGGAAGAATGTCTCCAATCCAAAGAAGTGTGTTTTTGGTTGTAAGGGAAAGATAACTTTGTTTCCGCTTCCGAAAGAACTCAGCGTTATGTAAACAGTGGATACAGTTTGTTTTTCCGGGGCAGCAACGGAGTTTCACAAGTGTGTTTGTTGACTAACGTTTTATAAACAAGGCCCAGTTCGACGTTGGATCTGCACATCGTTTAATACTGAAATATGGAGCGGTCCCAGCTATGAAAGATCCCGGTCATGATTCAGAACTGCAGACGGTAAGTGAAACGGCATCAAATGTCTGTTTTGTTGGCATTCAGCGCCCAAGTGCTCGTCACTCTTTAGCTCCACCCACGGCGCGCCTCCAGGAGCTCGGCTTTTTCCGGAGAGAATCGTAAAGCTGTATCTTTCTTTTATAAATATGATAAAACTAAAGACTTTTTGGAGATATGAAGGATGCAGTACTACTCTATAGGTACTCAAGATTAACATGAGATTGGGTGAAACTGTGTGTGTTTTGCCCCCTTTAAAACTACAAAATACTCATACTGATAGATGTTGATATAACGGCCCGTTCACACCAAGAACGTTAACTATAAAGATAACTATATTAGCGTCCACCAGCGGATGATATCGTCTGTTTATTCCAAGCGCACGCTTGTCTGCCGCTTTAAATTCTTGAGCTCCTTATAGCAGGATTGATTCTGATTGGCTGTTTTTATCGTTCATCAGCTGGAAAAAAATCGTTCTGAAAGTGATTTCAACGATATCGTTTCTCTGTGCCTTTATCGTTATAGCTGTGGTGTGGACTCTGCTATTCTTTAATATTGAGAACGATTTTTAGAACTATATCTTTATCGTTATCTTTATTGCTATCGTCCTTGGTGTGAACAGGCCTTAAAGGGTTAGTTCACCCAAAAATGAAAATTCTGTCATTAATTACTCACCCTCATGTCGTTTTAAACCCGTAAGACCTCCGTTCATCTTCGGAACACAAATTATGATATTTTTGATGCATTCTGACAGCTCTCTGACCCTCCCATAGACAGCAAGGGTCCTTACACGATCAATGTCCAGAAACGTAGCAAGGAGATCAGTAAAATAATCCATGTGACATCCATGTGTGTACGGTTCAACCGTAATTTTACGAAGCTACGAGAATACTTTTTGTGTGCAAAAGAATATGAGACAACAACAAACAAAAAACATAGGCCTACCATTAAAAGCCGTGCTTGCACAGGTTCTGCACGATCCTCTTCAATAATATCCTCTACTTCTCAATTGGGCTCAAACTGATAAGCGATATTAACAACAATTGCTAGCGCCAGACCGAGATCGGCTGAATGGATTTGAAAACGGTTAAACTCAACTGTTTAACTCTAGGGGAGTTGGATAATGAGCCTATTTTCAAAAATAGTGGAATGTTCCTTTAATACAGTACGGCAACTGCATGCACGCGCGTCCATGTATAACGCTTCTCATAGCTATGTATATGAGATATGAGAATATTTTAATATTAGGTTGTCCTGCACACTCGTCTCCTGCTTTGGAAGCTCAGTTAGGTCCACTTTCAACTAATGTACGCAAACAAATCAAAAACATTGGAGTGATTTTTTACTCCCCTCTATTTTTTGATAAACAAATTAGTGCTGTTATTAGAGCAGGTTTTTTCCATTTGAGATCTATTGCAAAGTTGAAGCATCTTCTTTCAAGGAAGGATATGGAAGTGATTCATGCACTTGTTACATCTCGATTGGATTATTGTAACTCTCTTTATTCTGGTCTTCCTCAATCTTCATTGTCACGATTGCAAAGTTGAAGCATCTTCATTCAAGGAAGGATATGGAAGTGATTCATGCACTTGTTACATCTCGATTGGATTATTGTAACTCTCTTTATTCTGGTCTTCCTCAATCTTCAGTGTCACGATTGCAAGCTGTTCAAAATGCTGCGGCAAGACTTTTGACTGGGTCAAAAAAGAGGGATCACATTTCTCCTGTTTTATCATCCCTTCATTGGCTTCTCGTTAAATTCAGGGTTGATTTTTCTGTGGTTGGCCCCAAGCTTTGGAATGGTCTCCCCTATCATGTGAGATCTGCTCCTTCTTTGGACATTTTTTTAAGTGTAGACTTAAATCTTATTTTACTCTTTAGCCTTTGTATGTGTAGTTGTTGTTTTTATTAGTAGATTTGTTTGATCACTGTACAGCACTTTGGATCAATTTACATTGTGTTTAAATGTGCTTTATAAATAAATGTTGTTGTATGTGAAAATAAGTGTATAATTGGAACAGTTCATTGTTGGAGCTGAGCTGAATGAGAGAGAGAGAGAGAGAGAGATGCAGAGCGTGTGCAGAGCAGGGGGACGAGAGGAACAGTATAAAGAACTGCTGTTTTAGAACATTGATTTTGAAACTTGTGAAACCATTAGAATCGTTAGAAGACAGAAATACGATTCATATATGAATAGATTTTTATGTGCACCCCTAGTTTTCTCTTCCTCTTCTCTAAAGCAGCGCAGCATGGCCTCGCCCCCTTTGCTGCCTTTTCCCGAGGGCGGGGTTTATCTGGGTTTGTGACGTCACGAACCCGGGAAGTAACTCATTGTAGTCCCTACCAGCCGTTTTTGTAGGCATTAAACTGCCAGAATTTTAAAAGACGATATCTCCGTTTGCATTGAACTTTCAGCTTCGTAACTTTGCAGATATTGTTTATGCTCAAACAGCAACATTACACACTAACTAACGTTAAAAAAGTGAAATCGCAATCAACCACCCCTTTAAATATTAGCAAATTAGGTGAGACCTGTCTAACTATATTTGCATAGATTTAATCCATAGTATAAAGTTTTGGTTTTACTTTAAAATGTGCTTAAAATACTTGTTCAAACAAACAACTGTCCTCTCTTTACTTTAAACAGCTTTCTAAAGGCCTTTCTGTGAATTACTTCTCATGACATAAACTTTAGCGCTGTCAACAAACAAAAGACAGCTTTAAACACCAGGGGCCTGTACCATGATGGTAGATGAACAAATTCAGAGTTACAGGATTAGTTTCGAGTTGACAACACCAGACCCCTCCAATCCAGCTTTATTGGTACCATGATGCTGATCATCAACTTTCTTTGTCAACTCAGGCTTTGATCCTGAGTTTGTGGAGCACGTGCACATGGATGTGTGATATCAGTAGCGAACGGTCAATCACATGCCTTGCAACACAAAGCAAGTGTGATTCACTTCACGCGAGAGAGCCAGCGAGATTCAAAACTCTTTTGTTAAAGGATAAGAGATTAAAGAATATAAGGAATTTAAACGTATTTACATTGAAGTACTTGTCCATGAAATAGGACAAATAAAAGAAATTTTCTGGCTCTATTAGTGCAGTCACAAATTAAACTTCTGAAGTTAGTTTACTATAATTGATAATATATAGCGATAGAGACTTGAACATGTAAGGTCACATGTAGCCATTTTTAAGGCTTTATCTATTGATTCTACCACTTATTTATATTACTTATGATCTGTATATATGCTTGTGTGTAATGGATTAATAATAATAGTTGTCATTTTAAGTAATTTATAGTGACCTTTAATTTGTAGGAAGAGAAACTGGGGGAGTGACTTTTTTTCTTTTTTTTGCGTCAGACATGTGTCAATTTGCTCACATCTGATTGGTCCAATTTCAGTTTGAGCTCTCTTACCCAGAACATAACCTGCCCTGGAGCAGGTTAGCTGTGCAGTGTAAGTTACTATGGCAATGAACGCCACTAAAAGCCAAGCCACTTTCATGGTACCTAAAACCCAGGATTGGTGCAAACTAAACTGAAATGTACCTGGCTAGCTAGCTAATCCGGCTTCATGGTACAGGCCCCAGCTGATGACCAGACTAAGATAACTTAAATATTCTGGTGCCCTATGCGGAATCAAAATGAAAACTGTCTTTTTCTATACTAAGTAACAAATTTGATAGTTCAGATTGAGACTGAAAGCTCAGGTAATGTGCAAGTGTATATCCAGTCAGCTGTCTGTTCCAATTTCTTTTACAATACCTGGTCAAGAAAGAAATTGCTTTGCTTGCATTGCTCATTTTTGAGACCTGTACTTTCACCTCAAACAGCTTTATTTGAACGTTACTTCCTTGTAAGAACCCAATGACACAGAGAAAGAAAAACTTTCTGCAGAAAAACATCCTTGCGTTGGCCGGGAGTCGAACCCGGGTCAACTGCTTGGAAGGCAGCTATGCTAACCACTATACCACCAACGCTCCGTAAAACTATACGACTCATGAGATGCTACTTCTCAACTACTTCCATATGGATAAGGTCAATTCAACTATAAATATTAGAAAAGGAACATGAGTAAAGTAAATAGAGTTTCAGTATTAACAACATCTCTGAATAAATAAATTAAAACAGATTGAGAGCAACCAATGCTTTGTTGTCGTTAATCTACTTTCATTAAACTAATGATTCATTACACAAAATGCTTTACCAAGTATTATTGTATATGATTTAAATAAAACATTATATTCAAATAAAACATTATATATATCGTAAATAGCGTAATTTATCTGGCTTTACAACATCTAGTCTCAAAAGTCTGATGTTTTAACAGTTACAAAGCTTGTTACAATGAGGTCTTTCTCTAACAATAATGTCCAGGTTAAATAAACGGCCCTGAGGTCACCCTGTCCTGCATGAAGTCGACAGATAACTTACCTTGGTTATAAGAAGAGGTTCTCCCTGCTCCAGTCCACCTCTCAGGGTAAAACCCCATGGTGCGCCCCCAGTAAGAGTCACATCCACCACTTTCCATCCCTCACCATTACCATGATGTTCATCAAAACTCCCAGATCTGTCCGAACTGTAAAAGATCCTGTGATCTCCTTCAGGAAAGCCAGAGTCTAAAGTTACAGGATATTGGTTGATCGTGTCCATTTCATACACAACCTGTCTCTCAAATAACAGAATGGTAGTCTTTTGTGTTTAAAAAAAATTGATTCCAAAAGTCAAAATCCTACATAGTCTTCCACATTAAGAGCAGCTGTTGATGCTATTCCACGTGAACATCTCTTGGATACTTTGTTGCCTTGTTTCCTCCTCTGGACGAGGCGCTGTCCATCATTTAAATCCACTGTTTAGTAATAAAGTGGAGGAGAGTAAATTTACAAAACCAACTTGCAAACGTAAATAGTTTTGTTTCAATTCTTGAAACAAACCGCGATGGACCGAAATATTTAGTCTTGTTTGTTTATGGTTTATCTAACGTTAACTCCTTTCATTATGTTAGCATTAGCTAAAGGATTCCGTTTAAATTTGTCTCGCCATCAATTGTTTCCTAATTAACAATAACAAACGCTCACTGACTGACTGTCGATAACGCAACCGCCCGGATTCGAGTCGTAAATCCGAATTACAGATTAACAGTTAGTCATAAAGGTTTCGCTGTGCTCATAACTGAAGGTTACGTTCGTCCAATCTTGTGTTATAAATGCGTGTGCCGGTAGAGCTAGTCAGCTAACCGCGAGTCTTACTCAATCAACAAGTGGATAAACACCGCACTTTACATCTCTTTCCTCGGCCACATTATAAGTTTTCCAACTGTTGTACGAACCAAAACAAAAACATTTCCTGCTTAGTTTTTTATCCCAACACAAAAAGTACTCGGAGATGAGGCTGAAATGCTGGACGACAGAAGGCTGATCTGTTGTATATGGATTACGTTTACAGGAGGGGTAGAGCCTCAGTCTACCTGTGCGCTCCTCATCAAATATGATCAGAGAGCAGCAGCGACCTCTACTGTTCACGGTGTGTGGCCGCACTCTTTTTCAAACACATGAACTTTTTTTGCTCACCAGCCACTGTGGCTAGTGGTTTTCCAAAATTACTAGCCACTTAGAATTTTCACTGGCCACAATTTTGTTGCTGGGAGATTACATTTTATATGATTAAAAAGTACTGCATACTAAAATTTACTTTAATTGATTTTCAGGTCATTTTTTTTGCCTATATAAACCTAATTTAAGCCCTAACCTTATTAAATGTATGTGTCATCTTTCATATCAAATTCTTACATTTTATTAATAATTTCAGTTAATATAATAAGGCACAATAGGGCTGTTACCAATCAAATGAAATCAGTATCAACAAAATCGATCTTTGCACTGCAGAAGAAACGAAGCAGCTGAAGTCAATGGAATTTAGAGACAGTTTAATGATGCTGAAATGTTGCATGAATGCATTTACACTGCAAAATTACAACTGCACAAATAATGTTATGTGTTTTAAATGGTTTTATTTAATATACCAATATGTAATCTTGGAAAAAAATAAGCTATTTTTAAATATGAAAATAAACCGCCAGTAGGTGGCAGCAAGTGACTGTCTTGAGTAATGAGTAATAAGTCAATGAGTAGCCTAATTCATTCAAAGGATTCGTTCAGACGGCTGATTCATTCAAGAATGAGGCAAGTGCCTGTCTTTATGAATGGGTTATTGAACCATTGACTTGCCCAATTCATTAAAAAACGCTGAAACATTTAGTAACGTGTGTTGCTCCGAGATGCGCGACTGTTCTAGAGAGAATATTGTGTCTAGATTGCACATAGAGCACTTAATATTACTACTCGTAGTTTTATAAATATAAAGTTTTTTTCTCCACAAGATTCTCTCACACACAGACAGGCTGCGCGAGCCTCAACTGGAGCAACCTTGTTACTGTCAATACATTATCAATCGCCGCACACCAAATATAATAAAACCAGAAGAATCATTCTCGCCGAAATTTCGGTGCTTCCCTATTTATATGTTTTTAATCAGGTTAGTTGTGCGGTCGGGCAAATGAAAAAATCTCTCAAAAAATTCGAATAAATGGCGGTCGTTATTTAAAAGGACACTTGATTATTACAAATAAATAAATACTGGCCCTTTGGCAGCGAGGGGGAGGGTCGTTCGAACTATTATTAACTATTATTAAATAATTTTTCAATTAAAAATACATAATTGGTACAGTATAATGCCCTTTTGATCTGTGATGTGTTTTGACATGCTTTTGACACCATCTTAGAAAATGTATCTTTTATGAGAATTTGTCACACTTGAATAACATAAATCAAATATAGCAAATAATATATTCTCACAAATCTAATGTAGTTTTCTCACAATAAAAATCAATCAATACATTTCAAAGGCATATAATGTGATATCTGCTCCCAGAGAGGTCACTCATGGGTAGCTTTCCATTGATTCTTCTGTCCTGTTCATAATAGTTTCAGTTCTGTGAAAACGAGTTCCCAGTGGACATTAGATTCACTTCGTTTTTCTTTTCTTTGCCACGTGGTTCTTGTACAAGTACTGTCATGCTGAAGTAGCCTACTCTAGCCTAATTCTGAAAGCATGATATGCCTCAGAAGTATATTATGATAGGCATGCAGACTGAGCTGCCCACGTTCTTGGTAAAAAAAAATTTAACAAATCCGTTTTGTGCTAGCTAAGGCACATATACCTAATTTGGATCAATGCAGAGAAAAATAATCAGCTTTGTTGCTTGCAAAGCAAGGAAGACAATCCTCTGTTCCTGCCAGAGGGAACACACATACACTCTCTCTGTGTAGGCCTTCTGTTGTGCCTACATTATAAATCTAATATAGTCTCAGTGAAAGTCTGTTGGCAGCTCAACCTGCCTGTTAAAAGTGCACTGTGATGCTATTGTAAAAATTCAGAATTCACAGTTCGACATAATTAATATCATAAAAGGGTTGTTATCATAAAGTGTTTACATTTGTAGTTAATTTCATAGCACCTTTATTTAGGTTATACATTCAAACCCATTTAAAGCTCAGCATATGTTTGTTGAATATGAAACTACAATAAAACTGCTGAATTGAAAAAAAATACTGAATTGCCACATGAGTGAAGTGAACGATGAAGATTACTAATATACCACCAATATGACTCACCCATTTATTTATTTTTTAAGATTATTAGGGGTGATTGCTTAATATAAACCTATTACATTTTTTAAGAGTTGACATATGTGGTTAATTACCATGAATATTACACATGAATATGAATATTGCATATGAAAGACTTATATATTACTGAAAACTGCCTAAGAAACTATCACCTGTTTTAGATTTATCTGTCATCTCTCAGAAGATCTTAGTTGGACTAAGATCTGGACTATCAAGAGAGGGTCCATCATATGAAGGTACAGCAAAACTTTAGTTTTTTTACAGCACTGAGTGAGAAAAGTAAACAAGCAAGTCTATCTGTAGTTTTATTGTCAACGACAGCCGAAAAGCAAAAGAGCATTTACACATTCAGCAACAGGTCATTAGAGACCTCTAAACCAGTAGTTTTTCTCATCAGCTCTCCCCATGCTTGCATAAAAAGAAACAGTTCTGCAAATTACCCAAATTGCCACGTGAATTACCACATGAATAATACGGTATTATTACATTAGGATTAGAAACTGCTTGTATATTTATGTCAAAGTAAATAAAATCAGGTTCCATATGCACACATTGGCACAGCATGGTGCTCTACACCAAGCTTGTGGGTTTGATTTTCAGGGAACATACAAACTGGTAAAATGAGTATCTTAAATGCCTTGCAAATTGTTTTGGATAAGTGTCTGCCACATGTTTAAATGTAGTAAAGCTTTACTGATTTTAGTGACATTTACCAATAAATGAGACAAAAATGAGATAGACTTAAATGCAAGGACTTTTACAGCTCACAGTATGGCGTCCATGACTCCATACTAATACATATGTTTTGCAGACTTTTATTTGCACCAAACATCTCGGTCACATGCTGTTCACATGTGATAGTTTATCCAAAATTTAACATTTGCTGAAAATTCACTCACCCTCATGTTTGTAATAAACAAATCCATCAAGGCATTTTAACTTCAAACCGTTGATTCCTTCTGTGTAAGATATTGCTTTCAACAGTGAAAAAGTCATCTTATCTGAACCAGGAGAGAAATATGCACAGATCTAAACACATATGCAAATATGCACATATCTCTCAATTTTGATGTGAGAGGACAACAGGGGTGGGCTTTTTCACTGGAGGAAGCATTATTATTATGGATTTACTTCTGGCCAGAAGTGACAGTTAAAAGTTATAGCAATTTGATGGATTTGTTTCTTACAAACACACAGCTTTTTTTTTTTTAATTCACAAGATGTTAATCGATGGACTGGAGTCATGTGGACTACTTGTGGATTATTGTGATGTTTGAAGTCTCATTTGAACTCTCAATCTGACTCATTCACCAGTTTGAACTCTCATTCTGAAGGCACCCATTCACTGCACAGGATCCATTGGTGAGCAAGTGATGTGCTGCTAATTTCTCCAAATCTGTTCCGATGAAGAAACAAACTCACATCTTGGATGGCCTTTGGGTGAGTACATTTTCAGCAAATTTTCATTTTTGAACTATTCTTCTGATCTAATCTCATACAGAACACACACACACACACACAGAGAGAGAGAGAGAGAGAGAGAGAGGTTTGCTGTGATGTCTAGAGTAGAAGCACTAGAAAAGAAGTTTAGAGGCACTGGCAGTGCTGAGAGGGTGTGAGCATGCTGTCCTTGGTGTACTGCCATAGAAACACCACAACCACACTTACTTTTAAACATTAGATTTTTTTTTCAATCTTAATATAGAAACAATGTATTCAATGATTCTTAAAGCAGTTCACTTTTGATTCATTTCAAAGCCACTTATTTCAGTAAATAAATCTTTAAAAAAATGTTTACCTCTAACACCCATAACTAAGAGGGGTAGACAGAACACACTGTTGACAGAAGTATGGGTAGACAGAATACTGTTTAATTTATTACATGCTCATAAAAACCCCACAGAGATGGGACCAATGTACTCTATCTCTGCATTCTGTATCTAAAAATATTAATGAGCATTGCCTATGAAATATAAAATTCAAGCTGGTCTAAAGTCAAGGACAAAATACAGAATGATCATGCACATTTTTTAAGAGTTTTTAGATTCATTCCTTCTGCACTGCACTTCTCAGAGATCAGGCTGTTGCTAAGCAACTGTAAAATAAAGCAGAATCCTCTTAAGTCAGACAACCTCCTAACAATTGCTGTACAGTGCATACTCTTCACATCAGTGTTCCGTGTGTATTTCTCTCAGCTGATGCTTACTGTAATATGGAAAAAGAGAATGTAACTGAAGTCTACTTACTGAAGGAACGCCATTCAGACTCTCAAATATAAGACAACTGTTTTTGCCCTGTGGATAAAATCCAACAATGGCTTGAAATATAATATTTGATTATGAGAAAACTGGCAGCTTCACTGGTGGTTCAGTCTTTGTGCTTATTCTATACTGCGGTGTCCAAGTTTTACTCTATCATTAAGTGTATCTCTTATTAATATCTGAATTAATGCCGTCTTGTGGCATCAGTTTATCAAACATATGCTGTTTATTACATGTAAAGAAATTTTAAAAGAACTACTGAGGCTTTTAATTACTCATTGCATAATATCACATAAAGACGCTATTTTTATAAACTAGAAAAAAATAGATATGAGTAGATCCCCACTGTCCCTTTATGTAATGCAAAACAACTTCCAATAGCTCAATCTAAACTATAATACACTGTAGACCATTCACTGTATTGCCTATTATTTGTGATGGTAAAGAAATATTTACTGTAAATACATTATTGTTGCTCACTGGAAAGGAAAATTAATTTAGCTCACTGGTGTATTTTGTGCATGATCCATAGTTGCCATGGTAATGATGGCTGAGTACAGTATAATGAATATCACAGAGCGTTAAAGTGTAGTGTTCTCACTGCTCAATATTTCTCATTTTCACACACTATATATAGGACAAGCTATACGATGACAAATAGTTTACTTATGCATTTGAGGAGTGTTGGATTTCAAACTAGGGTACAACAGCTGGTTGGCAAGCTTCTCTCACATTTACACTGCATTTGGCAAATGTTTATCCAAAGCATTTGATATGTACTACTCAAGGTATGCATTTCATCAGTTCACGACCCTGCCATTGCTGCTATGTACTACTGTTTGAACTCCCCTCTCTGACTAGGCCTACCTAATCTGACTTTTGTTTTGTGGTTACTGATGCTGAAAAAATGATTTTTTTTACATTTGAAATACCTAACCCGTCGTTTTGTCTTCCTTTTGGGGTCTCAAGCAATCTTTGGAAATCATCACTTTATGATCGCTCGCTTTGGGTCTCGATCACTAATGCTGAAATAAAAACCCGGAATGGATTCAGATCTGGAGCACAGAACACTGAGCGGAAAGGAACCTCACTCCGCTCCATATACCAGTCTGACTTTTCAGTGTGTGCGTTAAGTGGTAATATAGCATATCCATATGTGTTAATGACTTAATGCTTAATAACTTGCCATTTTGTATGAATAAAAGTTTTCGTATTTACCGAACTCTTAAAAGCAATGACACACTCGCAATCTTACTTTAGTACATAATATGTTAATTAGTACCTGCCACCTTGTGCTTACTGCCGAATTACAGGACGATTGTGCCTTAGCAATAATAATGCTTGAAACACCTAAAAACCAAATATTATATATTTACATATCAGTGTGCTCGTCTACAGAAATCTAGATTCTGTGCTAAAATCCTTTTTATAAAGGAGCTTGAGTCCCTCAACAGATGAGCTCGCGGCAAACTCACGTGGCCTGTAAACACATGCGCGAGCAGGAGGTGCTATGACATGAATAATGTTGCGAGGCGGAGAGCATAATTTATGATTTGAGACATAACGCAACTTCATAACCAATCCACGCACTCAGGAGTGAAGCGTAGGTGAACTTGTTTGATTGACGTCGTGGGAGTCCGTCCGCAGACCACCGTATACACGCGCGCAGCCATTGCACTGAACCGCACCGACGATGCAGAGAGGATGGAGAGACGTTCTACAAGGAGGCACGATGGTTCATGACATAGAGAATTCTGTCCTTTTTGATTAAAAAACGCCATCCACTGTTATTTCCACTGGATTTTTTGGAAGTGAGGGCGGAGCCGAAATCCGTTTTTTTTTTTTTGGGAAAACGTTGTTCCTTGTTCATTCGTTCCTAACCTTGTTCATTCGGTCCCAAAATGGTCAAACTGCTCCATGCGGTACGTACGACTTGAGTGCATGTTTCATATGTTTCTTTTGCTCCCTAAAGAACGCGTTTCATTATAGTGCCAGCGCTTGAATGTTCATGCATCTGCACTGAGTCGCAGCTGGCTGAAATGAAAGTACGCCCACTCAAAGTCAGCAGCAGAGCTTTGCGCATGCTGCGGGTGTCATGTCTCAAATGTTCAGATCCACCTCTGATTGAGTATTGATCTCACTGTCCCAAAGGAGTTCAGGTGCATAACGGGTTTTTGATAAGTAGCACAAGTTAACATAGCCTAGTAGTTCTTAGTCTCTCCGGTCATTTTTAGCGTCAAATCATTATGCATTTACTCAAAAACGCAGTCTAGGCATGCTAGTCCAAGTTAAGGTTGGCCGTACTGTTGCTTATAAGAATTACTTGAGTTAATTTACACCTTTAAATGTGTATGCTTAGGTTTTATTACCCCAAAAAGCCTGCACTTTTCAGCAACAAATGCACTGTAATGTCATTCACTCACATGTCAGAAATGTGTAACAGGGTGAATACAGGTAAAGTGGGACACTTGAAGGTAATTTGTAATGCATCTGTTTTTAAAATATAAACCAAAATGGCTGCATTAATGTCAGACCATTTTAGTTTATGGTGCGCTGATTTCTGTGGGCTTTTAAATGCATATTCACTAGTTAACCCCTTAAATGTCACTCACATTTTTGAACATAGACGTGAAAGTGCACAATCCAAACTTAAATTTGTATAGCTAATTTGTAAATTTGTAACATGATTTTGATGTACCATTTTCATGGTAATGCAATGTCTGATTTTAAAATGGTTTTCAAAGGATGAATTTTGAGATTTTACGTTTTCAATTGATATATAATTTCTGATGATTTCTAAAGTGTGATAGAGAAAAAGGCAACGAAGAAGACTTTTTGTGACAAAGGTCAGAACTCCTGTTATGATGTAGATTTTTGAGGTGCACTCTTGTCAATAAATTAATCTATTACTTTTCCTACATAATTTTTAACAAAAAACATTGGTAAAATATCTATTTAGGAGTCTTAGACCTTTCCAACGATATATAGTTTGTCGTGATTAGATTAGGATTTAATTGTAATATAGTGAAGTAAACTTAGTCCCACTGAGCGGACAGGTGACAGAACATTTAACAGAATCGTACATATGTATTTTGAATATTTGTAAATGTGGAAGGGACCTCAAAGATTTTCAGTGCATTCTTACGACAGAATATGAGTATAAATAGAACACTTTGAGAAACTAAAGGGACATTTTATACACTTTATGCAGGTTTAGAGGTTTGAAAATTAGTCTTGTCAGAACAGCCTCCTTATTTTATTGAGAAATCATTTTGGGAAATCCATGGGACCAATTTGATTGATTTGTGTTGTTAAATGTTGAAGTGAGAACATTTAGCCAGCATAATAACTATCTAAATAAATAAAAGCAAAGTGGTTTAAGCTTGCAGGTTATTAAAGGGGTCATATGATGCTGCTAAAAAGAACATTATTTTGTGTATTTGGTGTAATGAAATGTGTTTATGCGGATTAAGGTTCAAAAAACACATTATTTCCACATACTGTACATTATTGTTTCTCCTCTATGCCCCGGTAGGTATGTGGGGGCGTGTTCGAACGAGCCGTTTTAGGTAGGTGTGGCTGACTCTTATATAAAGAATATCTCTTTGGATTTGAGACTTTAGTCTTTGCAACTTTACAGATCTTCTTTATGCACCAAGAGCTTGTAACACTCCAAAGAGAAAGGAAAAATTGAAATCGCATCATATGACCCCTTTAAATGTGTTTCCAGAGTTTTCTGAGAAGGGCAAACTCTAAGAGTGGGCGAATGATATACAGTTAACAGTAATCACGACATTGAATTTTAGTGCAAAAGTTGAAATCGATTTCCTGTAGATACGTTGCCAAGAATTACTGTATTGTATTATATGTTAATAGAATTAATATACATTAACATAACAATATACTGTCATTTTATACTCAGTACTCACCTATATTATTTGCTTTTCTACAAAGCATCTAATGTCAAAGATGCAGGATTGTTTCTAATTTTGGTTGCATGTATAGGTCAGACAAATAAGCATTTAGACAGATACATACAATTAATTTACATTTACATTATTTATATTATGTGCTAGATTATTCTATTATGATTAATAGAAAACTTCAAAACTATTTGGACACATAACAAAATAATTTCGCTTGATGGAGCTCAGTGGACATTTAGTATGCACTTGCCTTGTTTTTAACTGTTATTTAACCAAAATGTATATATTAAATGGCAATGTAACATCCTCAATGTCTGTATACATAGTTTGAAATGATAAAAAGAAAGAAAAAGACTTGAAATCAATGCCTTGGAGAGGCTCAACGCTCCCTCACAAGGTCACCAAACACTTGGAATATTTCCTCTAGAAATCCATCTGAAACCATCTTGACTGGGCAATAGGCCAATAAAAGTCAGCTAAATTATCTGGGTCTCTCATGTTAGAAAGAGCAAAAGCAGAAAATATTAGTAATAACTTTGCGCGTCCAGAATGAAGAAAACCTTTTTTTAAATATTTAACAGTCGGGTGAGTCACAGTTGTGATGCATTAAAATTTATTCATTTTTATGCGTACAGGTCCATTTGAGGCTTCATGTTTCAGAGTATATTATGATGATTTCAGGATTTATGATACATAAACAGACCTGGTTTGAAGGAAGCAACAGAGCAGGGACTGGATCGCCTTGATAAAGCCAATCAGATTAAAGTAGGTCTTCTGTCAACTAGGTCACCCCGACCTACATAGCTTTTCCCATGGAAAATACTCAGCTTTTTTAATCATAATGTACCTATATCAAGGAGAGACGTTTATTAAAATTCACAACATACAAAAAAAAAATTGAAGAGGTGTGGATTACCAATACAGAGATATGTGTGTAGTCCACATCGGTTCATGCTTTCTTCATTTAGAGATATTTATCACTAAATACAGTTTGTATAAATAGTACTTATAGTGCTGACTCTGAGACATTAGGCTAAAGTATGGCTGACCTGCTGACAAATGCCATTTTTAGTTCTTTAATTTCATTTTTTTTTATCAGTTTGTGAAATATCAGTTTCACAATCATTCTGATGGTACACTTCTAATAAGGTGAATGGCTTTTGTTTCTCCCCCCCCCCACCACCACCACCAATGACTTTTCTGAGCTGATACGAAATTCTGTGAAAAGGACGGATTGCTTTATTCCAGCATCAAATACAGCTATCCATTGGAATTAAGATAGTGATATATTGAATTCCAATCACATAACTGTAGGGGCTCCAAAGTTGCAAAAATACACTAAACTACATACAGTTGCTTTAATCAAATTATTAATGCATGAAGTTGTTTAAAGCGTTCTTTTTTTAACCTAGTTTCATCATGCCCAATATACTACTGCTCTTCAAGCATTTTTAAGTATTTGGATTCACATGTAGTTTTAGGATTTCTACTACAGTTACTGGATTACATCATGCCATGTGTTCCTCTTTTAAGTTTTTACTCTTGATCTCTGTATACACACATTTTCTCACTCTCAATAGTGGTGTGGAGAATGGAGGCAGCCAGAGCTGGTACTTTAATTCCATGGTGCTTTTTTCCTCTTCATATCTGTCAGCGGGTCGCTGCATAATTAGCTGCAGATATCTGCACAGGTTTCCATGGTGCAGCATCATCTCTGTGTGAAAGGCCTGCCTACACATAAACACTCTCTCACACACACATACACAGCAGAATGCTGAAGGTTTAGCACTTTTTTTTATAATTATCGCCTATTATTGCAGATCTGGAACACCCTTACTCACTATGTGACTTCACAACTAGGAGCAAAGCAATGCATCTGCTGTCTTCTCGGTGGACATAACGGTTCTTTGTTGAAGTGTTACTTTCCCATCTGTTGTGTGTTGTGCTGTGGTTTGCCAGTCATGGAAACACCCACAAGTTTTCACCTTTTGAATCATCGCTGTAGGTAAGAATGTCTGCATGATGCATACTTTTCAGCACTTGCAGCGTAATCGTTGTTCCTCGATGACTTGCGGTCTACATTCTACTTAGATTGACCTCAGGAACGTTATGTTGAGGTTATGAAGAAGCGATATTTGCTCTTTCTGATTCTCTTTCTGTCTGTCTGTCTGTCATGTTTCTCCGTACGCTTGCAGAAAAGACAGTTTTTCGGCATTTCAGCCTACAGACAAGGTTTCATTTCAGTGTTGTGTGGGCGTCTGCAGTGTAAGAGCTTACTCTGTGGAGAGAGAGGCAGAGAGTGGGGGCTTCCAGTTGTGCTCTACTGCAACGGCAGGCTGAGAGCGGCCCCTGCTGTGTGTGAGGAGGGTGACTGACGGCTGAGGGAGATTTCTAAAGAACTGAGTAAAAGTTATTTAGCATGCTTATCCATTCAACCATTCACTTTTCTACCTGCATGAAGGGCATTAGCTGTGTGGTGGTGTGTGATGGGGTTTCTGAAATGAGGCGGCGAAGTCACTTCTCTGGAGAAAGTTTTTATGTTCCAATATGAATTCATGTTCCAGTTCTATTTGATGCTTACAGATTATGGCTTAAGACATATGGAATGTTATTTTACCTTACACTTGGGATTGTTGACAACCCAACCAATACCATTTATACTTTTGTGAATATAAAACAAATTTATTTAAATGAGTATACATTATTATTCAATTGTTTGTTTAAGAAATAAGTCTCTAGTGCTCACCAAAGCTGCATTATCTGATTAAAATACAGTAAAAAGTGTGATATTGTGAAATTATGATAATTTAACTGTTTAATATTTTATTATATTTTAGAGTAGTATTTTGTTCTTGTCTGCTGAAAATTACTCCAGTCTTCAGTGTCACATGATCCTTCAGAAATCATTCTAATATGCTGATTTACTACTCCAGAAATATTTCTTCTCATGAATATTGAAAAAAAGTTGTGCTGCTTAATATTTTTTTTCGCGTGAACTGTGATTTTATTTTCAGGATTTTTTGATGACTAGAAAGAACAGAATCTCTTAATCACACAATTTATTGAAGACGTGTTGTATACTTATTAATTTCTTTAAAAAATATGAACCCCATACTTTTTAACAATAGTGTACATTTTTAATTAATAGTAACATGCTATTTATTAAAACCAAGTTACATGAAGTTACTCTTTGTTTGTTAGAGTCTGTGAAGTTCGAGTCTGTGCCCTTGTTGGTTTGTGCTTTCTTCATAAGCTTTTAAAGCAAAATATTGCAAACAAACAAACAAATAAATAAAGTATTCGTGTAACTTGCATAGGGGAATTAGTACACTCTAAAAAATGCTTGGTTAAATATAACCCAGCGCTGGGTTAAAAAGGGACAAACCCAGCTATTGGGTTGTTTTGACCCAGCGGTTGGGTTGTTTTGACCCAAAACAGGTTTGATATTTATTTAGGGTTATGCACAGTTCATATGTTTTGTACTCTATGCACTTGTTTTGGAAACTTCTGTCTTAAATGTTACACAGTTCCCATTAGGTAGCAAGTTTTTGAATCTAAATGCATAATACATGCAATGTTATTGAATAGTATGTTATTCATAATGGAGGTGGACTCATTGGAAATGCATCTATTGGACACACAGGGACTAATTGTGGGTTTGCATCAAGCTTGAGTAGAACGCATCGGGGCAAAGCAGAGCACCATCTCCTACTTCACAGCTTTTTATTAAAACAGTCTAGAGGCAGGCTGACTGTGGGAGCAGAGAAGAAATAGGGGGGTTGATTCCTGATTTATTTCTTTGTCGCTGTGTATTATTCGTCATTTGCATTCCGACCGAAATGTCTTCTCACGCACAATTGATGACACAACATGACCTGTGAAGATTCACACATCAGCAGGACGGATCACATGTTACTCAAACATTCATAGATCTTTTTCAAATTCACAAGCTCTTTGATTTTTTTCAACACACAAGAGGAGGTCACAAAACTGTAAATCCACATCAAGTAGTTTGCACAGAGAAACTTGCATAGTTTTATTTGCATTATGTTTATGCACATTGTGGTGGAATAGCCTCAACTCCTAACTGGTACTCTATATGCAAACTTGTAAAGCAAAGCTGATGGTGCATTTGCATAATAAGACCTGTGATCCTTGGAGCTTGAGAGGAGTTTAGTTGAATCGAGTCTCCAAGCCCTTCTATTTTGGATAACATGCCAACAATTTACTTTATACTACTATTCAAAAGTTTGGTATGTCTAGGATTTTTTTTTTTTTTTCATTTTGTATTTTATTTAATTTTTTAAAATTAATAATTTCATTCAGTACGAATGTATTAAATTGATAAAAAAAAAGTCCTTTAAATTTAGTATTACATTCGTAGATCATAATTTACAATTACTCACTAAATCACTGACAGAGACTTTTACTGTAAGCTTTATGGCTGTTCTCTGATTTGTTTCTGCCCACATGCAGGAGATATATTAAAAACAGATGAAATCTCTTAGAAACCATGTAAGCAATTGTTGTTCTGAATGAGATTTATTCACTGTGATAAATGCACTGCAGCAGTTTATATACAAATGATTTTTAGCAGCAAGAAATCAGATTTCTTGTCAAATATCTTATTTTTCCCAGCAGTACATCTCATTGGTGAGCATATTTTCAAAAGCTATGGCCAGTTACAAAGCCTATCAGTAACATTTGCGGTTATGAAAACTGCGTATGTCATTTCTTTTAATGCGGTGCGCTGTCACCCTTTCTACGTAAAAATCAGTCAAATCATAATAGATGAAAATGTCCAGAAACCGGTGCATTTAAGGACCAGAGTGTAAATGACAGGAGTAACTATGGCCAGTTACAAAGCCTATCAGTAACATTTGCGGTTATGAAAACTGCGTATGTCATTTCTTTTAATGCGGTGCGCTGTCACCCTTTCTACGTAAAAATCAGTCAAATCATGTAACGTGAATGTCATACAGTGTCCCCCCCCCGACACAGTTTTGCGTAGGGCCCCCAGAAGTCTAGGATCGGCTCTGATTAGGGCATCCGGCGGCAGGAACACCAACTAGCAAAAACAGTAGCAATAAAACTGCTATCAGTGTGAGCGAGACTTAAGAAGATTGTAATAGCCAGCTGGTATATTAGACTTTTTTGTGACCATGCTGAAATTAGGTTGATCTATTATGGTCTTATAAGGCAGACACATCCTGTGTTGGCTCAACTCTCTGAGCCTCTGAATAAACTGGGCCACAATCTCTGGCACCATAGTGCGCTGGTCAGGCTCTGCCCAGGTGGTGGAAATGTGTTATTATTTCCAGTGGGCTTTCTTTCTCTGTTGTTTAGAGAGACACTATTTTGTGTTTATTTCCCTCAGCCTATTCCCAACTTCAAAATATTTGACTGCCCACTACTCAATCAGGGAATATTACAGGTTATGTTCACAAAGGTTATCTGCTGTATTATTATTGAGATATTCATCAGAAATTTACTTTTGTGCTCCATGGTACAGTGTAAAATGCTTATTATTACAGAAAAACACTAACCATATACAGTGAAAAATTGTAAATGGTTTAACATCACATTATATGTAATTTTACTGTAAAATTTGCAAGCAAGAACTATGAATTACAGTATAGTTTACTGTGAAAACAGTGAAAGGACATTCCCAGAAGTCCCTGGATAACACATATGATTTATATTTTTTATATTTGATTTTTTTTTTAATTTATATGATTTTTATTTTTTATATTTCATAAATATTTATTGCATTATTTTTTGTGTCATTTCATGAGTTAAATCTATAGTGTTTTGTTTTTAGTATTGGCCGTGCTTGATGGACAGGATTTTGGTAGTTGAAGTAGATTGGTATATTACCAATTAATATAGTTTTAAAGTTATTAAAACATATTTTAATATGTTAGTTATTAAGTCAAATATTCAGGTACCAATGTGCCATGATGTAATGCTGGAAATATTGTCACCATATTTTGTTATGGTGAATTTTTAGCATTTTGCAACTGTTGTAAATAACAGGATAGATTTACAGTGTAGAAAGAAAGTCAAGCGGATTTGAAAGGACATGAGAGTGGGTAAATGATGAGAGGATTTTAACTTTTGGGCAAACTATCACTTTAAATAATGAGAGATGAGAGTTTGTGAGAACTGAATGAATTTGACAGTATTTTGCCCTTGGTTGAGCATGTGGCATGTACTTTGTGTCCTTGTGTTGTTTTGCTTTTCCTGCTGTTTTTCCCACTGATTGTCTGGTCACTGGTGAAGGTTGACAGAAGTTGGTTACAATGCAGATAGAGTGAGAGAATTATATACTGATACACAAGTAGTTTGGACAGGATGACAAATGCTGTCTTTTGGATTTGGTTTACAATCGTAAGGTTCCTTTAAATGCCATTTTATAATATGCCCTAAAAACAGAAGACAATGTTATGGTCACTATTTTTTTTAACATGAACATATTTTTTCCTTTATTTGTTCTAAGAGCTCTAAGATCTTGAGGATCTTCTAAATTAGTATCCTTTCTTGATCGGTTCTTATTCTGCTAAAGGGCAAATAAGGAATTACTACTGAACCTAAAATGTTCAAATGAGCTGAACTTCAGGCGAATGAGAATGCAAAACTAATAATGTACTGGACCCATATAAGTGAACTCTTGCTACAGTATCTATTTTGAGCAGATGGACAATGAGCAGATTTGCTTCAGTTACATCGCGGAAGCATTTCTGGAAATTATTGTTATATTCACATTTTCCAGTTTAAATAAGATATAGGAACATAGAGGAATGTTAGGCTTGGAGTGAAGTGTATTGATCTGTCTCTGTGCAGCAGATGGAGCCATGACTGCATTTTGAAGCGCTTCAATTAGATATGTGATATTGCCATTTGGAAGCGAAACGCAAGTTATTTATATAATCAGAATTCAAATGACATGTCATTCCAAACCTGTATGAATTTCTTTAATCTATGAAATACAAAGGATATTTTTAAATAAGAAAATGTCTCAATGAACAATACTGTTTTGGACCCCATTGCCCCTCATTATATGGACAGGGTTCTTCAACATATTTTCTTTTCATCACACAGGTTTAGACTGACATGAGGGTGATTAAATAATAACAGAATTTTTATTTTTGGAAGAACTATCTATGTGTCACGAATCCGGTCCATGAACTTCTGTCTGCTTGCCACCAGAGGTCACTCTTCCACTACTATGGTCAGCCCCGTTACAGAATACTCGGCCACACAAGGATCCAGCGGCTTCTCGGATGGACATTGGATGGGTATGGATACAGTAAGAATATTGTTAGCCCTTAGACAGGGCACACGATCGTTGGAGGGCTATATTCAAGAATATTTAGCCATCGCTCATTATTCAGATCTGCCGGACTGTGTTTTGATAGACTTTTTCTGTGAGGGCATTAATCAACCGCTAAAGTCCAAACTCATTCACGAGGGTCCGCGTTCATCTTTAAGTCAGTTTATGGATTATGCTTTGTTGCCGGTTGGTTCAGCGTTCACTGTGAGTATCGCGGAGGAACGCGACCCCGCACTCACTCGTGTAATGGCGTCCGCACTAGAGCACGCTCACAAAATGGCGGCGACAGCGGAGCCTGATCACAAAATGGCGGACACAACAGCGCCCCGTTATGTCACAGCTGCCAATCCTGAGTCAAATCAAAGTCACAGTTGATCGTCATGAATCAAGTCAATTCACAGTTGATCGTCGTGAGACAAGTCAAGTCACACCTGATCTTCATGAGGCAAGTCAAGTCACAGTTGATC